>NC_061117.1:142231882-142256542 GCF_002878395.1 Capsicum annuum | reverse complement strand
GAAAATCCTTACCTCTCGACCTTCAACCATGATGGCAGAGGAATAACTGAATGGAATGTTGACGGTTTGGCTGAACACCAAATCTACAATAAACTCCATGAAACACCCTATAGTAGATCGATTTAGCCCAAAAATACCCCATTCGTGTCGTTTTACCCGTTTGTCCACCCAAATGGCACAAAAAATTAAACGGACCATACTGGGATAATCCCCAACCTCCCTGGCATGTCTCAATTGATTTTTGGCCCACAGCATGCCAAGACCACGGGCCCACCTTAAAATTGTGGGCTGTAGCGAACCAATTTATCTAAAAAATGATCTATTCGCGCTGTTGCGCACATATGTCCAACCAAATGGCCACGAAAAATTAAACTGACCACAATGGAACTACCCTCAACCTCCCTAACACACTCAGGTCAATTTTTGAGCTACAACATGCCCAGACCCCGGGTCGACCCCCAAAACCATGGGATATAGCACACCAATTTGGCCTGAAAATACCTCGTTTGTGCTGTTTCGATCGTTTGTCCACCCAAATAGCCAAGAAGTATTAAATGGACCATACGGGGACGATCTCCAACCTCTCTAGCATGTCTCGATCAATTTTTGGCCCACAGCACGCCCAGACCCTAAGTCCACCCCTAAAACAATGGGCTATAGCACGGCGATTTGGCCTGAAAATGTCCCATACGCGTCATTTCGCCTGTTTGTCCACCCAAATAGCCATATAAAATTTAACGGTCTACACTGGGATGATCCCTAACCTACCGGGCATACTCAGGTTGATTTTTATCCCACAGCATACCCGAACCCCGAGCCCACCCCAATTTGGCTTGAAAATGCCCCGTTCGTGCCTTTTCTCCCTTTTATCCATCCAAATGGCCACGAAAAATTAAACGAACCACACTGGGATGATCCCCAATATCCCTAGCATGCCCTGGTTGATTTTTGGCCCACAGAATGCTCGGACCCCGAGTCTACCCCCAAAACTGTGGGCTATAGCACACCAATTTAGCCCAAAAATGCCTCGTTCACGCTGTTTCGCCTGTTTGTCAACCCAAATGGCCACAAAAAATTAAACGGACCACACTGGGATGATCTCCAACTTCCCTGGCATTCCCCAATTGATTTTCGACCGACAGTATGCCCAAACCCCGAGCCCACCCCTGAAATCATGGGCTATAGCACACTGATTTAGCTCGAAAATGCCATGTTCGTACCGTTTCACCTGTTTGTCCACCCAAATGGCCATAAAAAATTAAAAGCAGCACCCTGGGATGATCCCTAACCTCCATGTCATACCTCAATTGATTTTTAGACCTCTGCACGCCCGAGCCCACCCCCGTAACTGTGCGCTACAGTACATTGATTTGGCCCAAAAATACCCCATTCACGTCGTTTCACCCGTTTGTCCACCCAAATGTCCATGAAAGATTAAATGAACCACACTGCAATGATTCACAACCACCCTAGCATACCCCGGCTGATTTTTGGCCAACAGTACACCTGGATCCCGGTCCCACCCCCAAAACCTCAGGCTATAGCACACCGATTTGGCTAAAAAATGCCTCGTTTGCAATGTTTTGCCCATTTGTCCTCCCAAATGGCCACAAAAAATTAAATGAACCACACTGGGATAATCCTCAACCTCCCTGGCACACCTCAGTCAAATTTTGACCCTTAGTATGCCCAAACCCCGGGCCCAACCCCAAAACCGTGGGCTATAGCACACAGATTTAGCTCGAAAATGCCCCTCGTGCCGTTTCGCCCGTTTGTCCACCCAAATGGCCACAAAAAATTAAATAGACCACATTAGGCAGATCCCCAACTGCCCTGGCATGCCTCGGTCAAATTTTGACCCACAACACGCCCGAACCCCAGTCCTACCCCCAAAACCATGGGCTATAGCACACCGATTTGGCCCAAAAATTCCCCGTTCAAGCTATTTCGCCCATTCGTTCACCCAAATAACCACGCAAAACTAAACGGACCACACTGAGATGATTCCTAACCTTCCTGGTACTCACCAACCGATTTTTGACCCATAGCACGCTCGACCCTAAGCCGACCCCCAAAACCATGGGCTATAGCACACCGATTTGTCCCAAAAATGCCCCGTTCATACCGTTTTGGAGGTTTGTCTAACCAAATGGCCACAAAAAATTAAACGAACCATACTTGGATGATCCCCAACCTCCTTGGCATGCCTCAATTGATTTTCTGCCAACAGCATGCCTGGACCTTGGGCCCACCCCCAAAACTGTGGGCTATAGCACACCGACTTAGCTCAAAAATGCCCCGTTCGTCCCGTTTCACCCGTTTATCCATCGAAATAGCCACGAAAAATTAAATAGACAATACGGGATGATCCCCAACCTCCCTGGCATGCCCTGGTCAATTTTTAGCCCACATCACGCTCAGACCCCGAGCTCACCCCTAAAACCGTGGGCTATAGCACACCGATTTGGCCCGAAAATGCCTCATTTGCACCATTTCGCCCGTTTGTCCACCCAAATGGCCATGAAAAGTTAAACGGATTACATTGGGATAATCCCCAACCTCCCTGACCTACCCCGATCAATTTTTGTCCCACAGCACACTCGAACCCTGAACCCAACCCCAAAACCGTGGGCTATAGCACATCGACTTAACCCAAAAACACCCCATTTGTGCCGATTCCCTTGTTGGTCCACCCAAATAACGATGAAAAACTAAACGGTCCATACTGGGATGATCCCCAATCTCTCTAGCATGCCCTGGTCGATTTTCAGCCCATAGTACGTCCGTACCCCTGCCCACCCTCGAAACAATGGGTTATAGCACACTGATTTGGCAAAAAAATGCCCAGTTCGTGCTGTTTCACCCGTTTGTCCACCCAAAAAGCCACAAAAAATTAAACAGACCACACTAGGATGATCCCCAACCTCCTTAACATGCTCTGATCGATTTTTAGCCTATCGGACTCTCGAACCTCAGGCCCACCCCCAATACTGTGGGCTATAGCACACCGATTTGGCTCAAAAATTCCTCGTTCATGCTGTTTTGCCCGTTTGACCACCCAAATGGCCACAAAAAATTAAACGGACCACACTGGGACAATCCCTAACCTCCCTGGCATAACTCAGTTGATTTTTGGCAAACAGCATGCCCGAACCCCTGGACTACACCCAAAACCATGGGGTATAGCACACTACTTTGGCCTAAAAATGCCCCATTTGCACCATTTCGCCCGTTTGTCCACCCAAATGGCCACAAAAAATTAAAAAACCATACTGGGACGATCCCAAACCTCCCTCGCATGCCCCGATCAATTTTTGGTCCACATCACGCCTGGACCCCATGGCCACCCCTGCAATCGTGAGCTATAGCATACCAATTTAGTCTAAAAATACCCCATTCGCGCCGTTTTCCCTGTTTGTCCACCCAAATGTCCACGAAAAATTAAATGGACCACACTGGGACGATCCCCAACCTCCCTGACACTCCCTGGTTGATTTTTGGCCCACAGTACGCCCGAACCCTAGGCCCACCCCCAAAACCATGGGCTATAGCACACCGATTTGGCGCAAAAATACATCGTTTGCGCCATTTCACCAGTTTTTTCCACATAAATGGCAACTAAAAATAAAATGGACCACACTGAGAGGATCCGCAATCTCCCTGGCATGCTCCGGTCAATTTTTGACCCACAGCACATCCGAAACCTAAGCCTACCTCGAAACCGAGGGCTATAACACACTGAGTTAGCCTGAAAATGCCATATTCGCGTCGTTTCGCCAGTTTGTCCACCCAAATGGCCATAAAAAATTAAATGAACCATACTAGAATGATATCCAACCTCCTTGGGCTATAGCACACCAATTTGGCCCTAAAATGCCCCGTTCACGCCGTTTCGTCCATTTGTCCACCCAAATGGCCACAAAAATTTAAATGAATCACATTGGGAAGATCCCAACCTTCATGGCATGCCCCGATCAATTTTTGGCCCATAGCATGCCGTACCCCGGGCCCACCCACAAAACCTTAGGCTATAGCACACCAATTTAGCCAAAAAAAAATGGGTCATTCAAGCCATTTGGCTCGTTTGTCAACCCAAATGGGCACAAAAAATTAAACGGACCACATTGGGAAGATACCCAACCTCCCTGCCATGCACCGGTCAATTTTCTACCCACATCACACTCAGACAGGGCCCACCCGCAAAAATATAGGAAATGGCACACTGATTTAGCTTGAAAATACCCCGTTCGCATTGTTTCGCCTGTTTGTCCACCCAAATGACCACAAAAAATTAAATGGACCACACTGGGATGATCCCTAATCTCCTTGGCATACCCCAATCGATTTTTGTCCTGCAGAGCGGACCCTGAGCCCACCCCCTAAACCGTGGCCTACAGAATATCGAATTTGCCCAAAAATGCCCTGTTCGAGCAGTTATGCTTGTTTTTCCACCCAAATGGCCACAAGAAATTAAACGAACCACACTAGGACAATTCCCAACCTTCCTGGCATGCCCCGGTCGATTTTTAGCCCGCAACACTCTAAATTGTGGGCTATAACACTCTAATTTAGCTCAAAAATACCCCGTTCGCGCCGTTTCATCCGTTTGTCCACCCAAATGGCCTCAAAAAGTTAAACGGACCACACTGGGATGATCCCCAACCTCCCTGGCATGCCCTGGTGGATTTTTGGCCCATAGCACACCCTAACTCCGTGCCCACCCCGTAACCATGGGCTATAGCACACCGATTTAACCCAAAAAGGCCCCATTCATGCCGTTTTGCCCTATTGTCCACGCAAATGTCCACAAAAAATTAAACGGACCACACTGGGATAATCTCCAACCTCCATGGAACACCCCGATCGATTTTTGTCCCACAGCACATCCGAACTCTGGGCCCACCCCCGAAATCGTTGTCAAAGCACACTGATTTAGACCGAAAAGACCCGTTCGTAATGTTTCACCCATTTGTCCACCCAAATAATCATGAAACTTAAACGGAACACACTGGATGATCCCTAACATCCCTGGCACATCCCGATCAATTTTTGGCCCTCGACATACGCAAACCCTGAGCCTGTCCCTAAAACAGTGGGCTATAGCACATCGATTTACCCCGAAAATGCCCTATTCGCGCTGATTAACCCGTTTGTCCACCCAAATGGCCACAAAAAATTAAACGAACCACACTGGGAAGATCCCCAACCTCCCTGGATTGCCCCGATCAATTTTTGGCCCACAGCACACCAATATCAGGCCCACCCCCAAAACCGTGGGCTATAGCACATCGATTTTGCCCTAAAACACCCCGTTTGCTCCGTTTTGCTCGTTTGTCCACCTAAATCGCCATGAAAAATTAAACGGACAACACTGGGATAATCCCCAACCTCTTTTGCATGGGTCGATTGATTTTTGACCCACAACATATTTGGACCCCGGGATCACCTCCAAAACCGTGGGCTATAGCACACCGATTTGCCTGAAAATGCCTCGTTCACGCTATTTTTCCTATTTGTCCACCCAAATAGCAACGAAAAATTAAACGAACCACACTAGGATGATCCCTAACCTCCCTGACGTGCCCCGATAGATTTTAGGCCTACAATTCACCTGGATCCCGAGCCCACCCCCAAAACCGTAGGCTATTGCACGCCGATTTGGCCCGAAATTGTCTCGTTCGTGCAGTTTTGCCCATTTTTCCACCCATATGGCCATAAACAATTAAACAGACCATACTGGAATGATCCCCAAACTCCCTGGCTAGCCGCGGTTGATTTTTAAGCTACAGCACACCCAAAAACTAGGCCCACGCCCAAAACCATGGTTTATAGCACACCGATTTTGCCCGAAAATTCCCCATTCGTGCCGTTTCGCCCATTTGCCCACCCAAATGGCCACAAAGAATTAAACGGACAACACTGGAATGATCCCCAACCTTCCTGGCATGCCTCGGTCGATTTTTGGCCCACAGCACGCTTGGGACCTAGGCCCACCCCCAAAATTGTGAGCTATAGCACACCGATTTGGCCCAAAAATGCCCAGTTTATGCCGTTTTGCCCGTTTGTCCACCTAAATGGCCACTTGAGATTAAACGAACCACACTGGGATGATCCCTAATTTCCCTGGCATGCCCCGGTTGATTTTGGGTCTATAGCACGCCTGGACTCCAAGCCCACCCCCTAAAATATGGGCTATAGCACACCAATTTGGCCCGAAAATGCCCTGTTTGCGCCGTTTCACCCGTTTGTCCACCTAAATGGCCACGAAAAATTAAACGGACCATACTGGGATGATCCCCAACCTCCCTGGCCAGCCTCGGTCGATTTTTGGAGCACAACACACCCAGAACCTGGGCCCACCCTTGAAACTGTGGGCTATAGCACACCGATTTGGACCAAAAATGCCTTGTTCGCTTGTTTTGCCCATTTGTCCACCCAAATAGCCACGAAAAACTAAATGGACCATACTGGAATGATCCCCAACCTCCCTGGTATGCTCCGATTGATTTTTGGCCCACAGTACACCCGGACCCTGGGCCCACCCCTGAAACCCTGGGCTACAGCACACCGATTTTACCTAAAAAAGTCCCATTCGTGCCGTTTTGCCAGTTAATCTACCCGCATGGCTACAAAAAATTTAACGAACTGTACTGGGACGATTCCCAACCTCCCTGGCATACCTCGGTCGATTTCGGCCCACAATACACCTAGACCCCAGGCCCACCTCCAAAACAGTGGGAAATAGCACACCGATTTGGCCCGAAAATGCCCCGTTCGTGCCGTTTATCCACCCAAATGTCCATGAAAATTAAACAGACCACACTGGGAAGATCCACCCTCCTTGGCACGGCCCGGTCAATTTTCAGCCCACAGCACGCCTGGACAGGGGCCACACCTAAAACCATGGGCTATAGCACACCGATTTTGCCTGAAAATGGTCCGTTCGCGCTGTTTTGCCCGTTTGTCCACCTAAATAGCCACGAAAAATTAAATAGACCACCCTGGAATGATCCCCAACCTCCATGGTATGACTTAATCGATTTTTAGCCCATAGCACGCATGAATCCCGAGCCCACCCCCAAAATTGTGGGATATAGCATACCAATTTATCATAAAAATGCGCCGTTCGCATCGTTTAGCCCATTTGTCTTCCCAAATGACCACGAAAAATTAAATGAACCACACTGAGAAGATCCCTAACTTCCCTGGAATGCCCCGGTCAATTTTTAGCCAACAACGCGTCCGAACTCAAGGCCCACCCCCAAATTTGTTGGCTGTAGCACATCGATTTAGCATTAAAATGCCCCGTTCATGCCGTTTCGCCCATTTATCCACCCAAATGGCCACAACAAATTAAACGGACCACACTAGGGATGATCCTCAACCTTTTTCACATTCCCCAATTGATTTTTGACCCACTGCATTCCCGAACATTGGGCCCACCCCAACACCATCGGATATAGCACACCGAATTGGCCCGAAAATACCCCATTCATGTCGTTTCGCCCATTTGTCCACACAAATGGCCATAAAAAATTTAAACGAACCACACTGGAATGATCCCCAACCTCCTTGGTAGGATCTGGTCAATTTTTTGCCACATTATGCCTGGACCCCAGGCTCACCCCCTAAACCGTGGGCGATAGCACACCATTTTAGCCTGAAAATGCCCCGTTCGTGCCGTTTTGACCATTTGTCCATAAAAAATTAAACGAACCACACTGGGATAATCCCTAACCTCCCAGACACGCCCTGGTCAATTTTAGGCCCACAGCACGCCCGGACACCAGGCCCACCCCCAAAATCGTGGGCTATAGCACACCGATTTAGCCTGAAAATGCTCTGTTCACGCCGTTTCGCCCGTTTGTCCACCCAAATAGCCACAAAAAATTAAACAGACCACACTGAGAGGATCCCCAACCTCCCTGGTAAACCTTAGTTGATTTTCAACCCACAAAACGCTCGAACCTTGAGCCCACCTCGAAATTGTGGGCTATATAGCACACTAATTTGGCCCAAAAATGCCCTGTTCGCGTCGTTTCGCTCGTTTGTCCATCCAAATGGCCACAAAAAATTAAACGAACCACACTGGGACTATCTCCAACCACCTTGGCACACCCCGATCAATTTTTGACTCACAACACTCCTGGACCCCGAATCCACCCCTAAAACTTTGGGCTATTGCACACTGATTTAGCTCGAAAATACCCCGTGCATGCCATTTCACCCTTTTGTCCACCCAAATGGCCATGAAAAATTAAACGGACCACACTGGTCAATCACAACCTCCTTGGCATGCCCCAATTAATT
Organism: Capsicum annuum; assembly: GCF_002878395.1. Taxonomy (NCBI): domain Eukaryota; kingdom Viridiplantae; phylum Streptophyta; class Magnoliopsida; order Solanales; family Solanaceae; genus Capsicum; species Capsicum annuum. Next base: position 142,248,232 of record NC_061117.1, on the reverse strand, counting down.
TTTTACCCATAGTATACCGAGCCCTGGGGCCACCTACAAAACCGTGGGTTATAGCATACCGATTTAGTCTGAAAATGCCCCATTCGCGCCATTTCGCCTGATCGTCCTACCATATAGCCACAAAAAATTAAAAGGACCACACTTGGAAGATCCTCAACCTGCCTGGTATGCCCCGATTAATTTTCTGCACACAGCAGACTAGGACCAGGCCCACCCCTAAAACCATGGGCTATAGCAGACCGATTTTGCCCGAAAATGCCCCATTCGCATTGTTTCACCCATTTTTCCATCCAAATGGCCACGAAAAATTAAACAAATTATACTAGGATGATCCCCGATCTCACTGGAATGCCCCGATCGATTTTTGGCCCACAGCGTACTTGGACCCCAGGCCCATCCCCAAAACCGTTGTCTATAGCACACCGAATTGGCCTAAAAATGCCCCTTTCGAACCGTTTCACCCGTTTGTCCACCCAAATAGCCATAAAAAATTAAACGAACCACACTAGAACGATCCCCAACATCTCTGTCATGCCTCGATCAAGTTTTGGCCCACAGGACGCCTAGACCCAGGCACACAAATTTGGCCCGAAAATGCCCTGTTTGCGCTGTTTTGCCTATTTGTTCACCCAAATTGCCACAAAAAATTAAATGAACCATACAGGGATGATCCCCAACCTCCCTGGCATACCCCGATCGATTTTTAGCCTACAGCACGCCCGAATCCCGAGCCCATACCCAAAACCAAGGGTAATAGCACACTGATTTGGCAGGAAAATGCTCCATTCGTGCCGTTTCGCCCGTTTGTCCACCCAAATGGCCACGAAAAATTAAACGGACCACACTGAGAGGATCCCAAACTTCCCTAGCACGTGCCAGTTGATATTTAGCCCACAGCACGTCGGAAACCTAAACCCACCTCAAAACCGTGGGCTATAAAACACTGATTTAGCTCAAAAATATCCCATTTGCACCGTTTCGCCTGTTTGTCCACCCAAATGCCCAGGAAAAAATAAATGGACCATACTAGGATGATCTTCAACCTCCTTGACATACCACGATCGATTATTGTCCCACAGCACACCCGGACCCTAGGCCTACCCCCGAAATCATGGTCTATAGCAAATTGATTTGGACTAAAAATGCCCCATTCCCGCCATTTCACCCATTTCTTCACCCAAATAGCCATGAAAAGTTAAACGGACCACGCTGGACGATCCCCAACCTCCCTGGCATGCCCGGATCAATTTTGGCCCACAAAATGCCCGAACCTTGGCTCACCCCCAAAATTATGGGCTATAGCACACCAATATGCCTCGAAAAATTCCTCGTTCAAGCCGTTTTGCCCGTTTGTCCACCTAAATGGCCACAAAATTAAACAGACCACACTGGATGATACCCCAACCTCCTGGCATGTCCCGATCTCTTTTTGGCACACACTAAGGCTGGACCCTGAGCCCACCCCCAAAACCGTGGGCTATCGCACACTGATTTTGCTTAAAAATACCCCATTCATGCCATTTCACCCGTTTGTCCACCTAAATTTCAATGAAAAATAAAATGGACCACACTGAGATGATCCCCAACCTACCTGGCATACCTCGGTCAATTTTTGATGCACAGTACGCTCGAACCCCGAGCTCACCCCTGAAACCGTTGGCTATAGCACACTAATTTAGCCCGAAAATGCCCCGTTCGTGCCGTTTCACCCGTTGGTCCACCCAAATGGCCACTAAAAATTAAATCCAACACACTGGGATGATCCCAAACTACCCTGTCATGCCCCGATAAATTTTTGGCCCACAGCAAGCCGAGACCCGATGCTTACCCTCGAAACCGTGGTCTATTGCATACAGATTTGGCCAAAAAATGTGCCGTTCGCATTGTTTCGCCCGTTTGTTCACCAAATGGCCACAAAAAATTAAACGAACCACACTGGGATAATCCCCAACCTCCCTGACATGCCCCAGCCAATTTTCAGTCCACAGCATGCCCAAACTCGGTCCCACCCCCAAAACCGTAGGCATAGTACACCGATTAGGCCCGAAAATGCCCCATTCGTATCGTTTTGCCTGTTTGTCTAACCAAATGGACACCAAAAATTAAATAAACCACACTAGGATGATCCCTAACCTCCCTGGCACACCTCAAATGATTTTCGGATCACAACATACTTAGACCCTGGGCCTACCCCAAAACCCTGGGCTATAGCACACCGATTTGGTCTGAAAATGCCCTGTTCGCATCATTTCGCCCGTTTATCCACCCAAATGGTCACAAAAAATTAAACGGACCACCCTGGGATAATCCCAACCTGCCTAGAATGCCCTGCTCAATTTTCAACCCATAGTATGCCCGGACCCTAGGCCTACCCCTAAAACCGTGGGCTAAACAAACCAATTTGGCCTGAAAATGTCTAGCTTATGTTGTTTCGCCTATTTGTCAACACAAATGGCCACGAAAAAGTAAACGGACCACACTAGGCTGATTCCTAACCTCCCTGGCATGTCTTAGTCAATTTTTGGCCCACAGACGCTCGGTCCTCAGGGCCATTCCCAAAACCGTGGTCTTAAGCACACCAATTTGGCAAGAAAATGCCTTGTTTGAACTGTTTCGCCCGTTTGTCCATCCAAATAGCCAAGAAAAATTAAACGGACCATACTGGGAGGATCCCCATCCTCCAGGAACGCCCCGATTGATTTTTGGCCCACAGCATGCCCGGACCCGGGCTACCCCCAAAATTGTGGGCTATAGCACACCGATTTGGATCAAAAATGCCCCGTTTGCATCGTTTCACCCCTTTGTCCACCCAAATGGTCACAAAAAATTAAACGGACCATACTGGGATGATTCTCAACCTCTCTGGCATGCTCCGGGTGATTTTTGACCTACAGCACGCCCAGACCCAGGGCCCACCCCAAAAACTGTAGGCTATAGCACCCCAATTTGGTCCAAAAATGCCTTGTTCATACCGTTTCGACCGTTTGGCCACCCAAATGGCCACAAAAAATAAAACGGACCATATTGGGATGATCCCTAACCTCCCTTACATGCCCCAATTAATTTTTTACCAACAGCACGCCCGGACCCCAGGCCCACCCTAAAACCCTAGGCTATAGCACACCAATTTGATCCGAAAATGCCCCGTTCGCACTATTTTCCCCGTTTGTCCACCCAAATGGCCACAAAAAATTAAACGAACCATATTGGGATGATCCTCAACCTCCATGGCATGCCTCGAGCGATTTTTGGCTCACAGCACGCCCGGACCCCAGGCCCACCCCCGAAATTGTGGGCTATAGCACACTAATTTAGCCCAAAAATGCCCCGTTCAAGCCATTTCACCCGTTTGTCCACCCAAATGGGCATGAAAAATTAAACGAACCACACAAGGATGATCACCAATCTCTCTGACTTACCCCATTCAATTTTCGGTCCACAGCACAGCTGAACCCTGAGCTCACACACAAAACCATGGGTTATAGCACACCAATTTGGCCCAAAAATGCTCTGTTTGCGCCATTTCTCCCATTTGTCAACCCAAATGGCCATAAAAAATAAACAAACCACACTGGGACGATCCCAAACCTTCCTAGCATGCCTCGATTAATTTTTAGCCCAAAGCACACCAGAACCCTTGGTCCACCCCTAAAACCGTGGACTATAGCACACCGATTTGGCCCAAAAATACCCCGTTAGCACCATTTTTCCTGTTTGTCCACCCAAATGGCCATGAAAAATTAAAAGGACCACACTGGGATGATACCCAACCTCCCTAAAATGCCCCGATCAATTTTTCGCCCACAGCACGCCTAGACCCCGGGCTCACCCCCAAAATTATGGGCTATAACACACTGAATTTGGCTTAAAAATGCTCCGTTCATGCCGTTTCCCCTAATTGTCCACCCAAATGGCCACGAAAAATAAAATGGGCCATACTGGGACGATCCCCAAGCTCTTTAGCATGCCTCAGTCAATTTTTGGCCCACAGCACGCCCGGACCCCAAACCCACCCCCAAAACTGTGGGCTATAGCACACCGATTTAGCTCAAAAATGCTCCATTCGCGCTGTTTCGCCCTGTTTGTCCACCCAAATAGCCACGAAAAATTAAACGAACCTCAATAGGACAATCCCCAACCTCCCTGGCACCGCTCGATCAATTTTTGGCCCACAACACGCTCGGACCCCGAGCCCACCCCCGAAGCCATTGGCTATAGCACACCGATTTATCCCAAAAATGCCCCGTTTGTGCCATTTCACCCGTTTGTCCACCCAAATGTCCACAAAAATTAAATAAACCACAGTGGGATGATCCAAGATCCCTAGCACACTCCAGTCAATTTTTGGCCCACAGCACGCCCAGACCCCTGACCCACCCACAAAAATCGTGGGCTATAGCACCCCGATTTAGCCCCGAAAATGCCTAATTTACGTTGTTTTGCCCATTTGTCCACCGAAATGGCCACGAAAAATTAAACGGGCCACACTGGGACGATCCTAAACCACCCTGGCATGCCCCGATCGATTTTTGGCCCATAGCACAACTGGACCCTGAGCCCACCCCCAAAACTGTGGGCTATATAGCACACTGATTTGGCCTGAAAATGCCCCATTCGCATCGTTTCACTCGTTTCTCCACCCAAATGGACACAAAAAATTAAATGGACCACACTGGGATCATCTTCAATCTCCCTAGCACGCTCCGATAGTTTTTTAGCCCATAGCACACCCGAACCCTGATCCCACCCTACAAACCATGGGCTTATAACACACCAATTTATCTCGAAAATGGCCTATTCGAGCCGTTTCGCATGTTTGTCTACCCAAATAGCCACAAAAAATAAAATGGACCACACTGTGGTGATCCCTAACCGCCCTGGCATGCCCTAGTAAATTTTTGGCCCACAGCATGCTCGGACTATGGGTACAACCCCAAAAACGTAGGCCATAGCACACCGATTTGGCTCAAAAATTCCCCATTCGCGCCGTTTCGCCCATTTGTCCACCTAAATTTCCATGAAAAATAAAATGGACCGCACTGAGACGATCCCCAACCTGCCTGGCATGCCTTGATCAATTTTTAATGCACAACACGCCCAAACCCCGAGCTCACCCCTAAAACCGTTGGCTATAGCACACCAATATTGCCCGAAAATGCCCCGTTCGTGCCATTTCACCCGTTGGTCCACCCAAATGGCCACACAAAATTATATGCAACACACTGGGACGATCCCCAACTGCCCTAGCACACCCCGATCGATTTTCGGCCCACAGCAAGCTCGTACCCGGTGCTCAACCTCAAACCTGTGGTCTATAGCACATCGATTTGTCCCAAAAATGCAATGTTCACATCGTTTCGCTCGTTTGTTCTCCAAATGGCCATGAAAAATTAAAAGAATCACACTAGGACGATATCCCACCTCCCTGGTATGCCTCGGCCAATTTTTGGCCCACAGCACACCCGAACTCGATCCCACCCCCAAAACCGTAGGCATAGTACACTGATTAGGCTCAAAAATGCCCCATTCGCATTGCTTTGCCCGTTTGTCTAACCAAATGGACACCAAAAATTAAATAAACCACACTAGGATGATCTACAACCTCCCTGGCATACCTTGAATGATTTTCAGCTCACAGCATGCTCAGACCCTGGGCCTACCCCAAAATCGTGGGCTATAGCACACCGATTTGGTCCAAAAGTACCCCGTTCGCACCATTTCGCCCGTTTATCCACCCAAATGGACACAAAAAATTAAACCCCACATTGGAATAATCCCAACCTCCCTGGCATGCCCCAGTCGATTTTCAACTCATAGTACGCCCGGACCCTAGGCCTACTCCCAAAACCGTGGGCTAAACACACCAACTTGGCCTGAAAATATCTTATTTATGTTGTTTTACTTATTTGTCGACCCAATGATCACGAAAAATTAAACGGACCACACTAGGATGATTCCCAACCTCCCGGGCAAGCCTCAGTTGATTTTAGACCACAGACGCTTGGTCCTCGTGTCCACCCCCGAAAGCGTGGTCTTAAGCACATCGATTTGGCTAGAAAATGCCTTGTTAGCACTGTTTCGCCCGTTTATCCTCCCAAATAACCATGAAAAATTAAACGGACCACACTGGGAGGATCCCCAACCTTCAGGCATGCCCCGATTGAGTTTTGACCCACACCAAGCCCGGACATCGGGCCCACCCCCAAAATTGTAGGCTATAGCACACAAATTTGGATAAAAAATACCCCGTTTGCATTGTTTCACCCCTTTGTCCACCCAAATAGACACAAAAAATTAAACGGACCACACTGGGATGATCCCCAACCTCTCTACCATGCCCCAGGTGATTTTTGACCTACAGCACGCCCAGACCCCGATCCTACCCCCAAAATTGTAGGCTATAGCACCCCGATTTGGCCCAAAAATGTCTTGTTCGTGCCGTTTTGCCCGTTTGGCCACCGAAATAGCCACAAAAAATTAAACGGACCACATTGGGATGATCCCCAACCTCCCTTGCATGCCCCAGTTGATTTTTTACCAATAGAACGCCCGGACCCCAGGCCCACCCCCAAAATCATAGGCTATAGCACACAGATTTGGCCTGAAAATGCGTCGTTCATGCCATGTTACCTGTTTGTCTACTCAAATAGCCACAAAACATTATACGAATCACACTGAAATAATCTGCAACCTCCCTGGCAAGCCCCAATCAATTTTTGACTCCTTGTACGCTTGGACCCCGGGCCCACCCCTAAAACCGCAGGCTATCAATCACCGATTAGGCTCGAATATGCCCCATTCGCCCTATTTCACTCGTTTATCCACCCAAATAACCAGAAAAAATTAAATGGATCACACTGGGATGATCCCTAACCTCCTTGGCATGCCCTGGTCAATTTTAGGCACACAACATGCCCGAACCCCGGGCCCACCCCCTAAATCTTGGGATATAGCACAACGATTTGGCCCAAAAATGCTCCGTTCACACTATTTCGCCCGTTTGTCGATCCAAATGGCCACAAAAATTAAACGGACCACACTGGAATGATCTGCAACCTCAATGGCAAGCCCAAGTTAATTTTTGACCCACAGTACGCCTGGACCATGGGCTCACCCCTAAATTCGTGGGCTATCGATCACCGATTTGGCCGGAATACGTCCCGTTCGCACCATTTTGCCCGTCTGTCCACCCAAATGGCCACAAAAAATTAAATATACCACACTGGGATGATCCCCAACCTTTCTGGCACGCCCTGACCAATTTTAGGCACACAACTTACCCAAACCCCGGGCCCACCCCCTAAACCTTAGGATATATCACAATGATTTGGCCCAAAAATGCTTCGTCTGCGTTGTTTCATCCGTTTGTTCACTCAAATGGACAAAATAAATTAAACAAACCACTATGGAATAATCCCCAACCTCCCTAGCACACCTCGGTTGATTTTCGGCCCATAGCTCGCCCGGATTCGGGCCCAACCCCAAAACCATGGGCTATAGCACACCGATTTGGCTCGAAAATGCCTTGTTCACACCGTTTTGCCGGTTTGTCCACCTAAATGGCCACAAAAAAATAAAAGGACCACACTGGGATGATCACCAACCTCATGGCATGTCCTGATCTATTTTTGGCACACAACACGGCCGGACCCTGAGTCCACCCCCAAAACCGTGGGCTATAGCACACCAATTTTGCCCTAAAATGCCTCATTCAGGCTGTTTTACCCGTTTATCTATCCAAATGGCCACAAAAAATTAAACGGACCATACTGGGATGATCCCCAACCTCCCTCGCATACCCCGAACAGTTTTTAGCCCACAGCACGCCCCGACCCCAGGACCACCCTCAAAACTATGGGCTATAACACATCGATTTTTCTTTAAAATGCCCCGTTCGCTCTATGTCGCCCATTTGTCCACCCAAATAGCCACAAAAAATTACACGAACCATATTGGGACGATCCCCAATCTCCCTATCATACCTCTGTCGATTTTTGTCCCACTGCACACTCGGACCTTGGGTCTACCCCCCCCAAAACCGTGCGCTATAGCACACCGATTAGGCCTAAAAATAACTCGTTCAACCGTTCGCGCTGTTTCACCTATTTATGCACCCAAATGGCCACGAAAAATAAAATGGACCATAATGGGACGATCCCCAACCTCCCTTCCATGCCCCAGTCAGTTTTCAGCCCACAGCACCCCCGAACCACGAGCCAACCCCCAAAACCGTGGGTTATAACACACTATTTGGCCTAAAAATGCCCCGTTCGCGTCGTTTTCCCCATTGCTCCTCTAATATGGCCATGAAAAATTAAACGGACCATACTAGGACAATCCTCAACCTCCCTGGCATACCTCAATCAATTTTTGGCACACAGAATGCTCGAACCTCGGGCCCACCCCAAAAGTCGTAGGCTATAGCACATCGATTTGGTTGGAAAATGAACTGTTAGCGCCGTTTCAACTGTTTGTCCACCCAAATAGCCACAAAAAATTAAACGAAACAGACTCGGATGATCCCTAACCTCCATGGCACGCCCAGATCACTTTTTGACCTACAGCATGCCTTGAACCTGGGCCCACCCCTAAAACTGTGGGCTATAGCGCATCGATTTGCCTGAAAAGGCCCTGTTCGCATCGTTTTGCCTGTTTGTCCACCCAAATAGCCACAAAAATTAAACGGACTATACTGGGACGATCCCTAATCTCCCTGGCATGCCTCAGTTGATTTTTGGCCTACTGCATTCTTGGACCGTGGGTCTACTCCCCAAAACCGTGGGCTATAGCACACCGATTATGCTTGAAAATACCCCATTCGCCCGTTTGTCCACCAAAATGGCCACGAAAAATTAAATGGACCACACTGGGATGATACCCAACCTCTATGGAATGCTTCGATCAATTTTTGGCCGACAGCACGCCCGGACCCTTGGCCCACCCCCAAAACCGTGGGCTATAGCACACCGATTTGGCCCAAAAATGCCCCGTTCGCACCGTTTCACCCATTTATCCTCCCAAATAGCTACGAAAAATAAAATGGACCATACTGGGATGATCCCCAACCTCCCTGCCACACCCCAGTTGATTTTCAGCCCACAAAACCCACGAACCCCGAGCCAACCCCCAAAACCGTAGGCTATAAAATACTTATTTGGCCTAAAAATGCCTCGTTCACGTCATTTCCCCCGTTTGTCCTCCCAAATGTCCATGAAAAATTAAACGGACCATACTAGGACGATCCTCAACCCCCTTGGAATTTCCCAGTCATTTTTTGGCACACAGAACGCTCGAACCCCGGGCTCACCCCCAAAGTCGTGGGTTATAGCATACTAATTTAGTCAGAAAATAACTTGTTCACGCTGTTTCATCTATTTGTCCACCTAAATAGCCACAAAAAAAACAGACCATACTGGGATGATCCCTAACCTCCCTGGCACGCACAGGTCAATTTTCAACCCACAGCACGCCCGGACCCCGTGCCTATCCCCGAAACCATGGGCTATAGCACACTGATTTGGCTCAAAAATGCTTTGTTCGCGCCATTTTGCCGGTTCTACCCAAATAGCCACAAAAGTTAAAAAGACCATACTAAGACGATCCCCAACCTCCCTGGGATGCTCTAGTCAATTTTTGGCCCACAGCATGCCCGGATCTCGGTCCCACCTGCAAAAATGTGGGTTGTAGCACACTGATTTAGCCCGATAATGCCTCATTCGCGCCATTTTGCTTGTTTGTCCACCCAAATAGCCATGAAAAATTAAATGGAGCACACTGGGTTGATCCCCAACCTCCCTTTAATACCTCGGTTGATTTTTGGCCAACAGCACGCCAAAAACCCAAGCCCACCCCAAAATCGTGGTCTATAGCACATCAATATGGTTGGAAAATTCGTCGTTAGCGCTGTTTCGCCCGTTTTTCCACCGAAATGGCCACAAAAAATTAAATGGATCACACTGAGATGATCTCCAATCTCCTTGGCATGCCACAATTGATTTTCGGCCCATAGCACGCCCGGACCCCGGGCCCACCCCATAAACAGTGGGCTATAGCACACCGATTTGGCCCAAAAATGCTCTATTTGCGCTGTTTTGCCCGTTTGTCTACCCAAATGGCCACGAAAAATTAAATGAACCACACTAGGATGATCCTCAATATCCCGGACACGTCCCAGTTGATTTTTGGTTCACAGCACTCACAGACCCCGGGGCCACCCACAAAATCGTAGGCTATAGCACATTGATTTGGCCTAAAAATGCCCCATTTACGCCATTTTGCCCGTTTGTCCACCCAAATATCCATGAAAAATTAAACGGACCACACTGGGATGATCCCCAAGCTCCATGGCATACCGCGATCAATTTTTGGCTAATAGCACGCTTGGACCCTAGGTTCACCCCCAAAAGCGTGGACGATAGCACATCGATTTTGCCCGAAAATGCCCCGTTTGTGCCGTTTCTCCTATTTGTCCACCTAAATGGTCATATAAAATTAAACGGACCATACTGGTATGATCCCCAACCTCCCTGGCATACCTCGGTCAATTTTTGGCCCATAGCACGCTCGAACCCCGGGCCTATCACAAAACCGTAGGCTATAGCACACCGATTTGGCCTAAAAATGCTCAATTCTCCCCATTTTGCCTGTTTGTCCACCCAAATGGCCACAACAAATTAAACGAACCTCACTACGATGATCCCCAACCTCCCTGGCATGCCCCGATCAAATTTTAGCCCACAATACACCCAAACCCTGGGCCCACCCCCAAAACCGTGGGCTATAACACACCAATTTATCCCAAAAATGCTCTGTTCGCACCGTTTTGCCCGTATATCCACCCAAATGGCCACGAAAACTTAAATGGACCATAATGGCACGATCCCCAACCTCCCTAACACACTCTGATCAATTTTCGACCTACAATATTCTCGAACCCCGAGCCCACCCCCGAAACCATGGGATATAGCACACCGATTTTACCCAAATATGCCTCGTTTGCACCGTTTTGACCATTTGTCCACCCAAATGGCCACGAAAAATTAAATGGACCACACTGGGATGATTCCCAACCTCCTTGGGATGCCCCGATCTATTTTTATCCAACAACACACTCGAACCCCAAGCCCACCCCCGAAATCATGGGCTATTGCACATCGATTTAGCCCAAAAATGCCCCGTACGCGTCATTTTACCCGTATGTCCACCCAAATAGGCACAAAAAATTAAACGGACCACACTGGGATGATTCTTAACTCCCCTGGCACACTCGGGTCAATTTTTGGCCCACAGCACGCTCGGACCCCATAACCACCCCGATTTTGCTCAAAAATGCCCCTTTCGTGCCTTTTCTACCGTTTGTCCACCCAAATAGCCACGAAAAATTAAACGGACCATACTAGGACGATCCTCAATATCCATGGCATGTTCGATTAATTTTTGACCCACAACACGCTCGAACCCCGAGCTCACCCCCAAAACCATGGGCTATAGCACACCAATTTGGCCCAAAAATGCTCCGTTAGCGTCGTTTTGCCCGTTTGTCCATCCAAATGGCAACAAAAAGTTAAACAGACCAGACTATGATGATCCCCAACCTCCCTTCCATGATTTGGTTAATTTTTGGCCCACAGCATGCCCAGACCTCGGGCCCAGCCCCAAAACTGTAGGCTATAGCATACTAATTTGGCCCGAAAATGCCCCGTTCACACTATTTTGCCCGTTTGTCCACCCAAATGGCCACGAAAAATTAAACGAACCACACTGGGAGGATCCCCAACCTCCCTGGTATGTCCCGATCAATTTTTGGCCCATAGCACGCACATACCCCAGGCCCACCCCCAAAATGTGGGCTATAGCAGATCGATTTGGCCCAAAAATACCCCGTTCGTGTTGTTTTACTCGTTTGTCCACCCGAATGGCCACAAAAATTTAAACGGACCATACTAGGATGATCCCCAAACTCCATGGTATGTCTCAATCGATTTTCGGCCCACAGCACGCCCAGACCACGGGCTCACCCTAAAACCATAGGCTGTAGTGGACCGATTTTTCTCAAAAATAATCTATTCGTGCCGTTTCGCCCGTATGTCCACCCAAATGGCCAAGAAAAATTAAACTGACCACAATGGAACTACCCTCAACCTCCCTAACAAACTCAGGTCAATTTTTGAGCTACAACATGCCCAGACCTCGGGTCCACCCCCGAAACCATGGGATATAGCACACCGATTCGGCCTGAAAACACCTCGTTTGCGCTGTTTCGACTGTTTGTCCACCCAAATAGCCAAGAAGAATTAAATTGATCACACGGCGATGATCACCAACCTCTCTGGCATGCCCCGATCAATTTTTGGCCCACAGCACGCCCATACCCCGAGCCCACCCCCAAAATCGTGGGCTATAGCATAACGATTTAGCCTGAAAATGCCCCATATGTGTCGTTTCGCCCGTTTGTCCACCCAAATAGCCATCAAAAATTTAACGGTCTATACTGGGATGATCCCTAACCTACCGGGCATGCTTAGGTCAATTTTTCGCCCACAGCACACCCGGACCCCGAGCCCAACCCGATTTCGCCTGAAAATGCCCCGTTCGTGCCTTTTCTCCCATTTGTCGATCCAAATAGCCATGAAAAATTAAACGAACCACTCTGGGACGATCCCCAACATCCCTAGCACACCCCAGTTGATTTTTGGCCCACAGCACGCTCGGACCCCGAGTTTACCCCCAAAACTATATGCTTACGAACCACACTGGGACGATCCCCAACATCCCTGGCACACCCCAGTTGATTTTTGGCCCACATCACGCTCGGACCCCGAGTTTACCCCCAAAACTGTGGGCTATAGCACACCAATTTAGCCTGAAAATGCCTCGTTCACGCCGTTTTGCCTGTTTGTCAACCCAAATGGCCACTAAAAATTAAACGGACCACACTGGGATAATCTCCAACCTCCCTGGCATACCCCAATCAATTTTTGACACACAGCATGCCCAAACCCCGAGCCCACCCCCAAAATCATGGGCTATAGCACACTGATTTCGCCCGAAAATGCCATGTTCGCACCGTTTCGCCTGTTTGTCCACCCAAATGGCCATAAAAAATTAAACGGACCACCCTGGGATGATCTGTAACCTCCCTGGCATACCTCAATTGATTTTTAGACCTCCGCACGCCAAGACCCCGAGCCCACCCCCGTAACTGTGCGCTACAGTACATTGATTTTGCCCAAAAATACCCCATTCACACCGTTTCTCCCGTTTGTCCACCCAAATGTCCATGAAAGATTAAATAAACCACACTGCGATGATTACCAACCACCCTAGCATGCCCCAGCTAATTTTTGGCCAACAGCACACCTGTACCCTGGTCCCACCCCCAAAACCTCAGGCTATAGCACACCGATCTGGCTTAAAAATTCCTCGTTCGCAATGTTTTGCCCATTTGTCATCCCAAATGGCCACAAAAAATTAAATGGACTACACTGGGATAATCCCCAACCTCCCTGGAATTCCTCGGTCAATTTTTCACCTTCAGCATGCCCGAACCCCGGGCCCAACCCTAAAACCGTGGGCTATAGCACACCGATTTAGCTCGAAAATGCCCCTCGCACTGTTTCGCTCGTTTGTCCACCCAAATGGCCACAAAAAATTAAATAGACCACATTAGGCAGATCCCCAATCATCCTGGCATGCCTCAGTCGAATTTTGACCCACAACACGCCCGAACCCCAAGCCCACCCATAAAACCATGGGCTATAGCACACCGATTAGTCCTGAAAATTCCCCGTTCGCGCTGTTTTGCCCAATCGCTCACCCAAATAGCCACGCAAAACTAAATGGACCACACTGAGATGATTCCAAACCTCCCTGGCACTCACCGGCCGATTTTTGACCCACAGCATGCCCGACCCCAAGCTAACCCCCAAAACCATGGGCTATAGCACACCGATTTGGCCCGAAAATGCCCCATTCATACCATTTTGGCGGTTTGTCTAACCAAATGGCCACGAAAAATTAAACGAACCATACTTGAATGATCCCCAAACTCCTTGGCATGCCTCGATTGATTTTCTACCGATAGCACGCTTGGACCCTGGGCCCACCCCCAAAATTGTGGGCTATAACACACCGACTTGGCTCGAAAATGCCCCGTTCATGCCGTTTCACCCGTTTATCTATCGAAATAGCCACAAAAAATTAAATGGACAAAACGGGATGATCCCCAACCTCCCTGGCATGCCCTGGTCAATTTTTACCCCACATCACGCTCAGACCCCGAGCTCACCCCTAAAACCGTGGGCTATAGCACACCGATTTGGCCCGAAAATGCCTCATTTGCACCATTTCGCCCATTTGTCCACCCAAATGGCCACGAAAAGTTAAACGGATCACATTGGGATGATCCTCAACCTCCCTGACCTACCCCGATCAATTTTTAGCCCACAGCACACTCGAACCCCGAACCCAACCCTAAAACCGTGGGCTATGGCAGACTGACTTAACCCAAAAACACCCCATTTGTGCCGATTCCCTCTATGGTCCACCCAAATAATGATGAAAAATTAAACGGTCCATACTGGGATGATCCCCAATCTCTCTGGCATGCCCTGATCGATTTTCAGCCCATAGTACGCCCGTACCCCCGGTCCACCCTCGAAACCATGGGTTATAGCACACTGATTTGACAAAAAAATGCCCAGTTCGTACTGTTTCACCCGTTTGTCCACCCAAATAGCCACGAAAAATTAAACGGACCACAATAGGATGATCCCCAACCTCCTTAACATGCCTCGATCGATTTTTAGTCTATCGGACACTCGAACCTCGGGCCCACCCCCAATACTGTGGGCTATAGCTCTCCGATTTGGATCAAAAATTCCCCGTTCATGCTGTTTTGCTCGTTTGACCGCCCAAATGGCCACCAAAAATCAAACGAACCACACTGGGATGATCCCTAACCTCCCTGGCATGACCCAGTCAATTTTTGACCAACAGCATGCCTGAACCCCTGGACTACACCCGAAACCATGGTCCATAGCAAGCTGATTTGGTCCAAAAACGCCTCATTCGCGCCATTTCGCCCGTTTGTCTACCCAAATGGCCATAAAAAATTGAACGAACCACACTGGGATGATCCCAAGCCTCCCTGGCATGCCCTGATCAATTTTTGGTCCACAGCATGCCTGGACCCCATGGCCACCCCTGCAATCGTGAGCTATAGCACACTAATTTAGCCCGAAAATGCCCCGTTCGTGCCATTTTCCTTGTTTGTCCACTCAAATGTCCACAAAAAATTAAACGGACCACACTGGGATGATCCCCAACCTCCCTGACACTCCCCGATTGATTTTTAGCCCACAACACGCCTGAACCCTAGGCCCACCCCCAAAAACGTGGGCTATAGCACACCGATTTGGCGTAAAAATACATCATTCACGCCATTTCACCAGTTTGTCCACACAAATGGCAACGAAAAATTAAATGGACCACACTGAGAGGATCCCCAACCTCCCTGGCATGCTCCGGTCAATTTTTGACCCAAAGTACATCCGAAACCTGAGCCTACCTTGAAACCGAGGGCTATAACACACCGATTTAGCCTGAAAATGCCATGTTCGCGCTGTTTCGCCAGTTTTTCCACCCAAATGGCCATAAAAAATTAAATGAACCATACTAGAATGATATCTAACCTCTTTGGGCTATAGCACACCAATTTGGCCCAAAAATGCCCCGTTCACGCTGTTTCGCCCGTTTGTCCACCCAAATGGCCACAAAAATTTAAATGAATCACACTGGGAAGATCCCAACCTTCATGGCATGCCCTGAACAATTTTTGGCCCACAGCATGTCGGACCCTGGGCCCACCCACAAAACCTTGGGCTATAGCACACCAATTTAGCAAAAAATATGAGCCATTCACGCCGTTTGGCCCGATTGTCAACCCAAATGGGCACAAAAAATTAAACGGACCACATTGGGAAGATCCCCAACCTCCCTGCCATGTACTAGTCAATTTTATGCCCACAGTACACTCAGACAGGGCCCACCCACAAAACTATAGGAAATGGCACACTGATTTAGTTTGAAAATACCCCATTCGCATTGTTTCGCCCGTTTGTCCACCCAAAAGGCCACAAAAAATTAAAAGGACTACACTGGGATGATCCATAATCTCCTTGCAATGCCCCAATCAATTTTTGGCCCGCAGAGCAGACCCCGAGCCCACCCCCTAAACCGTGGGCTATAGAATACCGAATTTGCCCAAAAATGCCCTGTTCGAGCAGTTACGCTCGTTTGTCCACCCAAATGGCCATAAAAAATTAAACGAACCATACTAGGATAATCCCC
>NC_061117.1:142130515-142228882 GCF_002878395.1 Capsicum annuum | reverse complement strand
ATGGGCTATAACACTCCAATTTGACCCAAAAATGCCCTGTTCGCGCCATTTTGCCCGTTTGTCCACCCAAATGGCCACGAAAAATTAAACGGACAACACTGGGATGATCCCCAACCACCCTGGCATGCCCTAGTGGATTTTTGGCCCACAGCGCGCCCTAACTCCGTGCCCACCCCACAACCATAGGCTATAGCACATCGATTTAACCCAAAAATGCTCCATTCATGCCGTTTTGCCTTATAGACCCAAATGTCCACGAAAAATTAAACAGACCACACTGGGATAATCTCCAATCTCTACGGAACAACCCAATCAATTTTTGTCCCACAGCACATCCGAAATCTGAGCCCACCCCCAAAATCATTGTCAAAGCACACTAATTTGGATCGAAAAGCCCCGTTCATACTGTTTCACCCATTTGTCCACCCAAATGACCACGAAAACTTAAACGGACCACACTGAATGATCCCCAACCTCTCTGGCACATCCCAATCAATTTTTGGCCCTCGACATACGCAAACCCTAGGCCCGTCCGCAAAACTGTGGGCTATAGCACACCGATCTGCCCCGAAAATGCGCTGTTCGCGCTGTTTAACCCGTTTGTCCACCCAAATGGCCACGAAAAATTAAACGGAATACACTGGGAAGATCGCCAACCTCCCTGACGTGCCCCGGTCAATTTATGGCCCACAGCATACTCGTACCGGGCCCACCCCAAAAACCATGGGCTATAGCACATCGATTTTGCCCTAAAACGCCCCGTTCACTCCGTTTTGCCCGTTTGTCCACCCAAATGGCCATGAAAAATTAAACGAACCATATTGGGACGATCTCCAACCTCTTTTGCATGGCTCGGTTGATTTTCAACCCACATCATATTTGGACCTTGGGACCACCCCCAAAACCGTGGGCTATAGCACACCGATTTGCCTGAAAATGCCTCGTTCACGCCATTTCGCCTGTTTGTCCACCCAAATGGCTACAAAAAATTAAATGAACCATACTAGGATGATCCCTAACCTCCTTGACGTGCCTCAATAGATTTTAGGCCTACAATACACCCGGATCCCTGGCCCATCCCCAAAACCGTAGGCTATTGCACACCGATTTCGCCAAAAAATGCCCCATTGGCCACAAAAAATTAAACGTACCACATTAGGATGATCCCCAACCTCCCTGGCTAGAAGCGGCTAATTTTTGACCTACAGCACACCCAAAAACTGGGCCCACGCTCAAAACCACGGTTTATAGCACACCGATTTTGCCCAAAAATGCCCCATTTGCACCGTTTCGCCCATTTGTCAACCCAAATGGCCACAAATTAAACGAACAATACTGGGATGATCCCTAACCTTCCTGGCATACCCCGGTTGATTTTTGGCCCACAGCACGCCTAGTCCCTAGGCCAGCCCCCAAAATCGTGAGCTATAGCACATCTATTTGGCACAAAAATGCCCCATTTGCGCCGTTTCGCCCATTTATCCACCTAAATGGCCACTAGATATTAAACGAACCACACTGGGATGATCATTAATTTCCCTGGCATGCCTTTGCTGATTTTTAGCCTATAGCGCGCTTGGAATCCAAGCCCACCCCCTAAAATTATGGGCTATAGCACACCAATTTGGCCCGAAAATGCCCTGTTCGCGCCATTTCGCCCCTTTGTCCACCCAAATGGCCACGAAAAATTAAACGGACCATACTGGGATGATCCCCAACCTCCCTGGCCCACCTCGGTCGATTTTTGGACCACAGCACACCCATACCCTAGGCCCACCCTTGAAACTGTGGGCTATAGCACACCGATTTGGACAAAAAATGCCTTGTTCGCGTTGTTTCGCCCGTTTGTCCACCCAAATAGCCACAAAAAACTAAATGGACCACACTGGGATAATCCCCAACCTCCCTGGCATGCTCCAATTGATTTTTGGCCGACAGCGCCCTCGGACCCCAGGCCCATCCCCAAAACCGTTGTCTATAGCACACCGAATTGGCCTAAAAATACCCCTTTTGCACCGTTTATCCACCCAAATGGCCATAAAAAATTAAACGAACCACACTGGAACGATCCCCAGCATCCCTATCACACCTCGATCAATTTTTGGCCCACAGTACCCTTGGACCCAGGCACACAAATTTGGCTCGAAAATGCCCTGTTTGCGCTGTTTTGCCCATTTGTTCAACCAAATTACCACAAAAAATTAAATGAACCATACAGGGATGATCCCCAACCTCCCTGGCATGCCCCGATTGATTTTTAGCCTACAGCACACCCGAACCTCGAGCCCACACCCAAAACCAAGGGTAATAGCACACTGATTTGGCCCGAAAATGCTTCATTCGTGCCGTTTTGCCCGTTTGTCCACCCAAATGGTCATGAAAAATTAAATAGACCACACTGAGAGGAACCCAAACCTCCCTAGCATGCGCTAGTTAATATTTAGCCCACAACACATTGGAACCCCAAACCCACCTCAAAACCGTGGGCTATAAAACACTAATTTGGCCCAAAAATACCCCATTTGCACCGTTTTGCCTGTTTGTCCACCCAAATGCCCACGAAAAATTAAATGGACCATACTGGGATGATATTCAACCTCCTTGGCATACCACGATCGATTATTATCCCACAGCACACCCGGACCCCAGGCCACCCCCAAAATCATGGTCTATAGCAAATTGATTTGGACTAAAAATGCCCTATTCCCGTCGTTTCACCCGCTTGTCCACCCAAATAGCCACGAAAAATTACACGGACCACACTGGACGATCCCAAACCTCCCTGGCATGCCCGGATTAATTTTTGGCCCACAATATGCCCGGACCCTGTGCTCACCCCGAAAACTGTGGGCTATAGCACACCAATTTGCCCCAAAAATGCCTCGTTTAAGCCATTTTGCCCGTTTGTCCACCCAAATGGCCACGAAAAATTAATCGGATCACACTGGAAAGATCCCCAACCTCCCTGGTATGCCACGGTCAATTTTCAACCCACAGCATGCCCGGACCGGGCTCACCCCCAAAACTGTGGGCTGTAGCACACCAATTTTGCCCTAAAACTCCCCGTTCACGATGTTTTGCCTGTTTGTCCACCCAAATGGCCACAAAAATTAAATGGACTACACTGAGGTGATCCTCAACCTCCCTGATATACCCCGATCAATTTTAGACCTACAGCACACCTAGACCCCGGGCCACCCCTAAAACCGTGGGCTATCACACACTGATTAGGCTCGAAAATGCCCTATTTGTGCTATTTTGCCCGTTTCTCCACCCAAATGGCCACAAAAAATAAAATGGGCCACATTGAGATGATCCCCAACCTTCATTTCATGCCCCAATTGATTTTTAGCCCACAACATGCTCGAACCATGGGCCCACGCTCGAATCCATGGGCTATAGCACACTGATTTGGTCCAAAAATGCTCCATTCACTTCGTTTCGCCCATTTGACCACCCAAATAGCCATAAAAACTTAAATAGACCACATTGGGATAATCCCAACTTCCCTGGAATGTCCCAGTCGATTTTGTCCCACAGCACGCCTGGACCGCAGGACCACCCCTGAAACCGTGGGCTATAGTACAACGATTTGGCTCGAAAATGCCCTGTTCATGCCGTTTTGCCCGTTTGTTCACCCAAATGGCCACAAAAATTAAACCGACCACACTGAGAGGATCCCCAACCATCCATTCATGGTCCGATCAATTTTTAGCCCACAGCACGCTGAAACCTCGAGCCTACCTCAAAATCGTGGGCTATAGCACTCTGATTTAGCCTGAAAACATTTCGTTCGTACCGTTTTGCTCGTTTGTCCATCTAAATAGCCACGAAAAATTAAAGGAACCATACTGGGACAATCCCCAACATCCCTGGTATGCCTCGATTAATTTTTGGCCTACAATATGACCGGACCCCGAGCCCACTCTCAAAACCGTGGGCTATTGCACATCAATTTGGCCTGAAAATGCCCAATTCATATCGTTTTACCTGTTTGTCCACCCAAATGGCCATGAAAAATTAAACGGGCCACACTGAGATGATCCTCAATTTCCCTGGCATGCCCCGGTTGATTTTTGGCTGACAGCAAGCTTGGACCCCGAGCCCAGCCCAAAAACTGTGGGCTATAGCACACCGATTTGGCCTGAAAATGCCCCGTTCTCACCGTTTCGCCCGTTTATCCATCTAATTGGCCACAAAAAATTAAATGGTCCACACTGGGTCGATCCCCAACCTCCCTAGCATGCCTTGATTGATTTTCAGCTAACAGCACACCCGAACCTCGGGCCCACCCTCAAAATCGTAGGGTCTAGCACACCGATTTAGCCCAAAAATGCCCCTTTCAAGTCGTTTCGCCCATTTGTCGATTCAAATGGACAATAAAAATAAAACAGACCATATTGGGAAGATCCCAACCTCCCTGGCATGCCCCAATTAATTTTTGGCCCACAACACGCTCGAAACTGTGGGCTATAGCACACTGATTTGGCTGGAAAATGCTTCGTTCGCACCGTTTCGCCCATTTGTCCACCCAAATAGCCATAAAAAATTAAATGGACCATACTGGGATGACATCCACCCTCCCTGGCACGCCTTGATCAATTTTTTGCCTACAGCATGCCCGGACCCCAGGCCCACCTCAAAACCGTGGGCTATAACACACCAATTTGACTCAAAATTGTCCCGTTCATGCTAATTTGCCTGTTTACCCACCCACATAGCCACAAAAAATTAAACAGACCATATGGGACTATCTCTAACCTCCCTGGCATGCCCCGATCAATTTTTTACCACAGTACGCCCGGACCCCAAGCTTACCTCCAAAATTGTGGGCTATAGCACACCGATTTAGATCGAAAATGCCCCGCTCATACCGTTTCGCCCGTTTGTCCACCCAAATAGCCATAAATAATTAAACGGATCATACCAAGATGAAACCCAACTTTCTTTGCACACCCCGATCAATTTTTGGCCCACAGCATGCCTGAACCCTGGGCCCACCCCCAAAACCGTGGGCTATAGCACACCAATTTGACCCAAAAATGCCCCTTCTGTGCCATTTCGCCTGTTTGTCCAACCAAATAGCCGCAAAAAATTAAATAGATGATACTGGGATGATCCCCAACCTTCGTGGAATGAACCAATCAATTTTCAACCCACAGCACGCCCGAACCCCAAGCCCACCCCCAAAACCAAGGGCTACAACACACCGATTTATCCCAAAAATGCCCCATTTGAACCGTTTCGCTCGTTTGTCCACCCAAATATCCACAAAAAATTAAATGAATCACACTGTGACACTCGCCAACCTCCCTGATATGCCCCGATCAATTTTTGTCCAACAGCACACCCGGATCCTAGGCGCACCCTTGAAACTGTGGGCTATAGCACAATGATTTGGCACGAATACACCCCGTTCGTACCGTTTTGCCCGTTTGTCCACCCAAATGGCCACGAAAAATTAAACAGACCATACTAGGACGATCCCCAACCTCCCTGGCAAGCCCTGGTCAATTTTCGGCCAACAACATGCCCGGACCCCGAGCCCACGTCGAAAACCATGGACTATAGCACACTGATTTGGTCAAAAAATGCTCTATTTGCGGCGTTTCGCCCGTTTGTCCACTCAAATAAAGATGAAAAATTAAACGGACCATATTGGGATGATCCTCAACCTCCCAGGCATGCCCTGGTTAATTTTAAGACAACATCACTCCCAGCACGCCCTCAAAAATTTGGACTATAGCACACCAATTTGGCTCAAAGATACCCTGTTCACGCCGATTCGCCTGTTTGTCTATCCAAATGGCCTAGAAAAATTAAACGCACACACTGGGATGATCCCCAACCTCCTTGGCATGCCCCGATCAATTTTTGGCCCACAGCACGCCTGAACTCCGAGCCCACACCCTAAACCATGGGCTATAGCACACCGATTTAGCCCAAAAATGGCCCATTCGCGTCGTTTCACCCGTATGTCCACCCGAATGGCCACGAAATATTAAAAAGACCATATTGGGATGATACCCAACCTACCCGGCATGCCACAATTAATTTATGGCCCACAGCACGCTCGGACCCCGGGCCCACCCCCGAAACCGTGTGCTATAGCTCACCGATTCGGCCTAAAAATGCCCAGTTTGCGCCGTTTTGCTCGTTTGTCCACCCAAATAGCCACGAAAAATAAAACAGACCACACTGGAATGATCCTCAACCCCCTAGAATGCCTCGATAAATTTTTGACTGATAGCACACCCGGACCCCTAGCCCACCCTTAAAATCATGGGCTATAGCACATCGATTTGGCCCAAAAACACCCCATTAGTGCCGTTACACCAATTTGTCCACCCAAATGGCCATGAAAAAATAAACGGGCCATACTGGGGCAATCCTCAACCTCCCTAGTATGTCTCAATCAATTTTTGGCCCACAGCACTCCCGAACCTCGGGGCCACCCCCAAAACCATGGGCTATAGCACACCGATTTAGCTTGAAAATGCCTCGTTCGCACCGTTTTTCCCATTTGTCCACCCAAATAGCGATGAAAAATTAAAACGACCACACCGGGATGATACCCATACTCCCTGGCATGCCCTAATCAATTTTCGGCCCACAGTGTTCCCAAACCATGGGCCCATCCCCTAACTATAGTCTATATCACATTAATTTAGCTCGAAAATACCCCATTCACTCTGTTTCTCCCGTTTGTCCACCCAAATAGGAATAAAAAATTAAACGGACCACACTAGGATGATCCTCATCCTCCCTGGCACACCTCGGTCGATTTTTGGCCCACAGCATGCCCGGATCCTGGGCCCACTCCCCAAAACTCAGGGCTATAGCTCACCGATTTATCCAAAAAATGCCTCGATCGTACTGTTTTGCCCTTTTGTCTACCCAAATGGCCACGAAAAAGTAAACAAACCACACTGGAATGATCCCCAACCTCCCTGGCACGCCCTAGTTGATTTTTGGCCCACAGCATGCTCAGACCACGGGCCTACCCCTAAAACCGTGGGCTATAGCGCACTGATATGGCCTAATAATATGCCGTTTATCCTGTTTCTCCACCCAAATGGCCATGAAAAATTAAACGGTCCACACAGGGACAATCCCCAACCTCCCTGGCAAGCCCAGGTCAATTTTTGGTCCACATCACACCTTGACCCAGGGCCCACCCCCAAAATCGTGGACTATAGCACACGAATTTGGCCAGAAAATGCCCCGTTCACACCGTTTGCCCGTTTGTCCACCCAAATGGCCACGAAAAATTAAACAGAACACGCTGGGATGATCCCCAATCTCCCTAGCATGCCCTGGTTAATTTTCAGCATACAGCACGCCCGGAACCCGGGCCCACCCCCGAAATCATGGGCTATAATACACCGATTTGGCTAAAAAATGCCCCATTCGAGTCGTTTTGCCTATTTGTCCACCCAATTGGCCACGAAATATTAAAGGAATCACACTGGGATGATCCCTAACCTCCCTATCTTGCCCCAGTCAATTTTCGGCCCATAGCATGTCCAGATACTTGGCCCACCCCTGAAACGAGGGCTATAGCACAATAATTTGGCTCGAAAATGCCCCGTCCACGCCATTTTACCAGTTTGTCCACCTAAATGGTCACAAAAAATTAAATGAAATGTACTGGGATGATCCAAACGTCCCTGGCATGCCCCAGTCAATTTTCAGCCCACAGCACTCCCTGACCCCAGGTCCATCCCCAAAACTGTGGGCTATAGCACACCGATTTAGCCTAAAAATGCCCCGTTCACATAGTTTCTCTCGTTTGTGCACCCAAATGGCCATGAAAAATTAAATGGACCACACTAGGATGATCCCCAACCACCCTGGCATGCCCTGGTCAATTTTCAGACAACAACATGTCCGAACCCCGAGCCGATGCCAAAACCGTGGGCTATAGCATAACGATTTGGCTTAAAAATTCCCTGTTTGCACCATTTCGCCCGTTTGTCCACCCAAATAGCCACGAAAAATTAAACGAACCATACTAGGATGATCCTCAACTTCCCTGGTATGCCTCGATCGATATTTTTCCCACAGCACACCTGGACCCCTAGCCCATTCCTGAAATCGTGGGCTATAGCACACCGATTGGGCCTGAAAATACCCCGTTCGTGCTGTTTCACCAGTTTGTTCACCCAGATAGCTTAAACGGACCACACTAGGACAATCTCCAACCTCCCTGGCATACCCCAATCAATTTTTGGCCCACAGCACACCCGAACCTCGGGACCATCCCCAAAACCGTGGGCTATAGCACACCAATTTAGCCTGAAAATGCTCCATTTGC
Organism: Capsicum annuum; assembly: GCF_002878395.1. Lineage (NCBI taxonomy): Eukaryota > Viridiplantae > Streptophyta > Magnoliopsida > Solanales > Solanaceae > Capsicum > Capsicum annuum. Next base: position 142,220,565 of record NC_061117.1, on the reverse strand, counting down.
ACCGTTTTGCCCATTTTGTCCACCCAAATGGCCACGAAAAATTCAACAAATCACACTGGGATGATCCCCAATCTCCCTGGCATGCCCTGGTCAATTTTCAGCCCACAATGTGCCCGGACCATGGGCCCATCCCCAAAACTGTGGGCTATAGCACATTGATTTGGTTGGAAAATGACCCGTTCACACCGTTTTGCCCGTTTGTCCACCCTAATAACCACAAAAAATAAAATGGACCATACTGGGATAATCCCTAACCTTTCTAGCATGCCTCGGTCAATTTTCTGCCAACAGCACGCCCGAATCCCGAGCCGACTCCCCAAAACTCTGAGCTATAGCTCACCGATTTAGCCAGAAAATGCGTCAATCATGTTGTTTCACCCTTTTGTATACTCAAATAGCCACAAAAAATTAAACAAACAACACTAGAATGATCTCCAACCTTCCTGGCATGCCTCGGTTGATTTTCGAACCACAGCATGCCCGAACCACGGGCATACCCCCAAAATCGTAGGCTATATCGTACTGATTTGTCCTAAAAATGCGTCATTCATGCCGTTTTGCCCGTTTGTCCACCCAAATTGCCATAAAAAATTAAATGGACCATATTGGGAAGATCACCAACCTCCCTGGAAGCCTAGTTTGATTTTTGTTCCACAGCTCGCCCGAACCCTGGGCCCACCCCTATAAACCGTGGACTATAGCACACCGATTTAGCCAGAAAATGCCCCGTTCATGTTGTTTCTCCCGTTTGTCCGCTCAAATGGCCACAAAAAATTAAACGAACCATACTGGGATGATCCCCAACCTCCCTAGCATGCCCTGGTCAATTTTTGGCACACAGCTTGCCCGAACCCCGAGCCCACCCCTGAAATCATGGGGTATAGTACACCGATTTGGCTCAACCATTCGTGTCGTTTTGCCTATTTTTCCACCCAAATGGCCACAAAAAAAATTGAAGGAACCACACTGGGATGATCCCCAACCTCCCTGGCATACCACAATCAATTTTGGGCCCACAACACACGCAGACCCTGGTTCCACCCTCGAAACCGTGGGCTATTGCACGCCGATTTGGCCCGAAAATGCCCCGTCCACGCTGTTTTACCGATTTGTCCACCTAAATAGCCACAGAAAATTAAATGAAATGCACTGAGATGATCCTTACCTCCCTGGCATACACCAGTCAATTTTTGTCCCATAGCACTCCTGAAACCTGGGCCCATCCTTAAAATTATGGGCTATAGCACACCGATTTGGCCCAAAAATGCCCCATTCGCACAATTTCTCTTATTTGTCCACCCAAATGGCCACAAAAAATTAAATGGACCATACTGGGATGATCTCCAACCTCCCTTGCATGGCCCAGTTGATTTTTTCATAACAACATGCCCGGTCCCTAGGCCGAACCCCAAAACTGTGGGCTATAGCATAATGATTTGGCCCAAAGATGCCCCATTTGCACCGTTTTGCCTTTTTGTCCACCCAAATAGCAATGATAAATTAAACGGACCACACTAGGATGATACCCAACTTCCCTGGCATACCTCAATCGATATTCGGCCCACAACACGCCCGAAACCTTAGGCCCACCCCCAAAACCGTGGGCTATAGCACACTGATTTGGCCCAAAAATGCCCTCTACGCGTTGTTTTTCCCATATTTCCACCCAAATGGCCATGAAAATTTAAACGGACCACAATGGGATGATCCTCAACTTCCCTGGCATGCCCCCATCAATTTTTGGCCCACAGCACACCCGGATCCCGAGTTCACCCTCAAAATCATGGGCTATAGCACACCGATTATTCCCGAAAATACCCCGTTTGTGCCTTTTCACCCGGTTGTCCACCCAAATAGCCACAAAAAATTAAATGGATCATACTGAGATGATCCCCAACCTCCCTGGTATGTGCCGATCAATTTTTGGCCCATAACATGCCCGGACCCCAGGCCCACCCCCAAAACCGTAGGCTATAGCACACCGATTTGGCCCAATAATGCCTCGTTCACACCGTTTCTCCTATTTTCCCACCCAAATAGCCACAAAAAATTAAACAAACCACACTGGGATGATTCCCAACCTCCCTGGCATGCTTCAGTTAATTTTTGGCCCGAGCTCTTATAGTGTCCAATATCTAGTTCCCTTATGGGCAATTCAGACAGTTTCTTACTATAGATTTATATTTCAGTATTAATTTAGTAATAAAACCTTATGGCAATATCAGATATTTTCAACAATTATGAAATTATTATTCAGTGTTCACAATAGGTACCAGCTCATGGGTTAGCTTGTGGTCCCTCAAGACTATAAGCACCGTGTGATGCCTAGGGTGTACTCTCGGGGCATTACAAACTTTGTATCAAAGCCAGGTTTTAAAGTGTCCTAGGAAGTCTGAAAGCCGCATTAAGTAGAGTCTTATGTATGAAAGTATAACACACCACACTTATGGATGAGAGGCTACAAGGATTTTAGGAAAAGTTTCCCTTCTTTTAGTATTCATGTCGAGCGAGTGAGCATAAGCTTAAGTTGAAAACCCTGTCTAATCTATTTCTTCCTTCCCTTTACAGAGCAGCCTTCCAAGAAAAATAAAAGAAGAGTAGGAAGCCATCCAGTCCCTCATCCCGTCTAAGCAGATCCTCAGGACAAGCATGTTTCTCATGAAGAATTCAGAGTTATGTTCACCACACTAGTGAACTCCCTAGCAGCACAGAATGAATAAATAACTGTTGTTCTGGCCAACCCAGTGGCCAATACTGCTGTAACTAAAATTCAGGATTTCACCTGAATAAATCCTCTTTCTTTTATCGGATCCAAGTCTGAAGAGGATCCAGAGAAATTCTTAGATATGGTTCAGAAGGTAACGGATGCTATAGGGGTGACATCTAGTCAGAGTTCTAAGTTGGCTGCGTACCAGTTATAGGATGTAGCCCATACTTAGTTTAAGTAGTGAAAGGTTGATGGGAGTGTAGATGTAGGGCTTGTAGAATAGAAAGAGTTTACCATAGATTTCTTAGATAGATTATTCCTATTGGAGTTTAGGGAGGCCAAGGTGTTAGAGTTACTTAACTTGAGGCAGGGCAGTATGAGCGTGGGGGTATTCTCTTAAGTTTACTCAGTTAGCTAGATATGCTCCTCATATGGTAGCTGATAACTGGTCTAAGATTAGCAAATTTGTGATTGGAGTATCTGATAGTATGGTCAAGGAGTATAGGACAACAATACTGATTAGTGAGATAGACTTGTCAAGGCTAATAGTCCATGCACAATAGATAGAGGAGCAGAAGATTAAGAAGAAGGAGAGAGAAAAGAAGAGGTCTAGGATGGGTAGTTTTAACTTCAGTTAGCCAAAGTCAGAGGGTGGTAACCATTCTCAGTTTTATCAGAGGTCTTCAACCCCAGCATTCTCTTCAGCTAGTGCTCCCATACCCAAATTTAGAAATAACAATAGGGATAGAGCACTAGGCTCTAAGTCCTAGGTAATTGTTAGTAGTTCTCATAAAAATTCCCTATGTCAAGAATGTGGCAGACACCATCAGGGTGAGTGTAGATCGGGTAGTGATGCATACCTTGGGTGTGGAAAGCCAGGCCGTCAGATTCCGGAGTATCGGGTAGTTGCACAGAAAAGTAGGAATGGGCGCCAACAAGGCTAGTCCCATCAGTCGTCAGTTCTATCCAGTTACCCAACTCAGCAGGGTGCCACTTCCAATGCTACCAGTGGTCAACGTCTAATAAATTATATGCTTTTCAGTCCCACCAAGATTAGGAAAATTCTCCTGACGTAGTTACTGGTATGTTTCAGGTCTTTTACTTACATATTTATGCTTTATTATACCCTGGAGCTTCTCTTTATTTTATAACTCCATAAATGGTCATCAATTTTGGAGTCATTTCCCGAAACTCTAGCAGAGCCATTTTTAGTGTCTACTCCAGTAGGAATTTCTATTATAGCCAGACAGGTATAAAGGATCATCCGATCATAATATCTCAGAGAGTTACCTCAGTTGATCTCGTGGAGTAAGAAATAATGTATTTTGATGTCATTATTAGCATGGATTGGCTTCACTCATGCTATACCTCAGTTGATTTTAGAAATAAAATAGTTTATTTTTAGTTCCTAAATGAATTAGTCCTTGAATGAAGGAGTATTACTACAGCTCTTAGGGGCCAGTTGATCTCGTACCTTAGATCCAGAAAGATGATATCAAAGGGGTGCATTGACCATCTTGTGATAGTCAAAGACTAACTCAAAAACTTTAACCTTTGAGTCAGTTTCAGTAGTTAGGGAATTTCCAGATGTGTTCCCTGAAGATCTCCTCGAAGTTCCTCCTGAAAGGGAAATCGACTTCGGAATAGACCTTCTTCCAGATACTCAGCGTATATATATTCCGCCATACAGAATGGCTTCAGCTGAACTTAAAGAATTGAAAGAATAGTTGAACGACCTCTTAGATAAGGTATTCATCAGAACCAACATCTCTCTATGGGGCATACCAGTTTTATTCGTGCTTAAGAAAGATGGTTCTCTTAGAATATGTATTGACTATCGTCAGTTGAATAAGGTCAAAGTCAAGAATAAATACCCACTTTCTAGAATTGATGACTTATTTGACCAACCTTAGGGTGCTAGCTACTTTTCCAAGATAAACCTCAGATCAGGCTATCATTAACTCAGGGGCAAAGAAGGTTACATTCCAAAAATAACTTTCCGAACCCAGTATAGTCACTTCAAATTTATAGTCATTTCCTTCGGTCTTACAAATGCCCCAGCAGCCTTCGTGGACTTGATGAACTGAGTGTTCAAGCGGTACTTGGACAAGTTCATCATAGACTTCATTGATGACATTCTTGTTTACTCTCATAGCAAAAATGATCATGCATACCACCTCAGAATAGTACTTCAGACTCTTAGAGCTCACCAGTTGTTCGCTAAATTCAATAAGTGTGAATTCTGGCTAAGATCAGTAGCTTTCCTTGGCCATATTATTTCTGGTGATGGCATTAGAGTTGATCCTTAAAAGACTGAGGTAGTGAGAAACTGGCCTAGACCCATCCCTCCATTAGACATTAGGAGTTTCTTGGGTTTAGCTGGCTATTACCATCGGTTTGTTGAAGGATTTTCTTACATTGCATCTCCCATGTCTAGATTAACTCAGAAGAAAGTTAAGTTTCAGTGGTCAGATTTATACAAGAAGAGTTTTCAGGAGTTGAAGACTTGACTTACCTCAGCCCCAGTATTGACTCTACTAGATGGTTCAGATGGTTTTGTTGTGTACTTGATGCATTCAGAGTAGGTTTGGGTTTTGTCCTCATACAAAGATGTAAGGTCATAGCCTATGCCTCCAGACAACTTAAACCCCATAAAAAAAATTACCCTACTCATGATCTTGAGTTAGCAGCTGTAGTGTTTTCCTTAAAAACTTGGAGGCATTACTTATATAAGGTGCATGTAGATGTGTTCACAGATCACAAAAGCCTTCAGTTTGTGTTCTCTCAGAAAGATTTGAATATGCGTCAGAAAAGGTGGTTAGAATTATTAAAGGATTATGACATGAGTCTTTTGTATCATCCAGGCAAGGACAATGTAGTGGTTGATACTCCCAGTAGATTGTCCATGGGTAGTGTAGATCATATTGAGAATGCAAAGAAGCAGTTAGCTCAGGAAGTCCATCAGCTTGCCCGAATAGGTGTCTGCTTATTCGACTCAACAGAGGGTAGTGTGTGGGTACAGAATAGCTCATAATCATCTCTATTTTCTGAGGTAAAGGAAAAGTAGGATAAATATCTCAGTCTAGTTAAGTTGAAAGAATCAGTCAGAGATCAGAAAGTAGAGGTTTTCTCCAAAGGGGGAGATGGTGTGTTGCGTTGTCAGGGTAGATTATGTGTGCCTGGTGTAGATGATTTGAGGCAATGATTCTTCAAGAAGTGCATGGTGCGCATTACTCTATTCATCTAGGGGCCACTAAAATATACCATGATTTGTGGGAGATCTATTAGTGGAGTGGGATGAAGATGGATATTACAGAGTTTGTGGCTAAGTGCTTTACATGTTAGCAAGTTAAGATTGAGCACTAGAAGCCTAGTGGGTCCATGCAGGAGTTCAATATTCTTACTTGGAAATAGGAGAAAGTTAACATGTATTTTGTGATGGTTTGCCACGTACCCATCATCAACATGATTCTATTTGGGTTATCATAGATAGGATGACCAAATCAGCTCATTTCTTGCCAACCCATACCTCTTATTCAGCTGAGGACTATGCCAAACTCTATCTCAGAGAGTTGGTTAGGTTGCACAGTTTTTTCTTATCTATAATCTCAGATTGAGGTACCTAGTTTACCTCTCATTTCAGGAAACCATTCTAAAAGGGTCTTGGTACCCAAGTCCATCTGAGTACAGCCTTTCACCCTCAGATAGACGATCAAGCAGAAAGGACCATTCAGACTCTTAAGGATATACTGAGAGCATACGCAGTTGATTATAAGGGTAGTTGGGATTACCACTTTCCTTTGATTGAATTCGCATATAATAACAGCTATCATCCCAGTATCCATATGGATCTATTTTGAGGATCTCTATGGTAGGAGTTGTAGATCTCTAATTAGTTGGTTTGAAGTAGGTGAGGCCGCAGTAGTAGGGCCTGACTTGGTATTTGATGCGTTAGAGGAGGTACAGTTGGTCAGAGAAAGGCTTAGGGCTTCATAGAGCTGACAAAAATAGTATACATATATGAGAAGAAAGGATCTTGAGTTTGAGGTCGGTGATTTTGTGTACTTGAAAATCTCTCCCATGAAAAGAGTGAAGAAATTTTGCAAGAAAGGGAAACTCAGTCCCAGATTATCGATCCCTTCAAAATTCTAAGTGCCTTCAGATCTAGCCTCAGTACACCCAGTGTTCCATGTCTCATTTTTAAAAAAGTGTATTGGTGATCCAACTGTAGTTGTTCCCTTAGAAAGTGTAGATATTCAGAACAGTCTTTCATTTGAGGAAGTTCCAGTCAAAATTCTCGATCATAAAGTTCATAGACTAAGGAACAAATAAGTTCCATTGGTCAAAGTTCTTTGGCAGAATCAGTCCATTGAGGAAGCCACTTGGGAAGCAGAAGCAGATATGCAAATCAAGTACCCTCATCTTTTCTCCGTGAATTCAAATTTTGTATAAGGTACTAATCTTCTTAATATTTCTCTCTATCATACTCAGTTTTAGTTACACATCATGTGCATGTCAATCGTGCATTTAAAAATTAGTTTAGTCATGTATTCCATGCATCAGATATGCATGTTCAGTGTGTAAGCTTAGCCCAACATCTTTCCTCAGCTTAACCAGTTTCATTCGAGGATGAATAATCCCAAGTGGGAGATATTGTAACACCCTATATTTTCCTAGCATAATCTAAGTCATATTTAATGAGTATTCTTATATAAATTTTTCAAAACACTTATTATTTTTCAGTGTATATCCTGCCATTGCGTAAGAAATTCAATTAGCTTTCCAACGATATAAAATTCACCAAAAACCAATAACCAGATAAGAAGTTATGGCAATTTTAAGTTTCAGTTGTTAAACATAGTCATTTTAACCCTTAGCGCACTGTGAAGACAGTCCAAATGACAATTGTAAATTTCCAGTGTGACTCCGCTATGTTGGTGCATCACGGAGTAGGCCAAATTCTAGTGTTGCAATTTCCAGTGGGCGTCCGCGATGGTGGTGCATAGCAGAGGTTGCCAAATTGGCATTCCAAAGACTTACCACATTAGCTCCGCATCGCGATGTTTGTCCAGGTCCCAATTATCCATTTCCAGTGGCTTGGTGCGATAGTGGCGCGTCACGCCAAGGCCAAAAATCAGGATAATTAGTTTCTAGCTTGCATTTTTAAATTTGTTTAGCGGTATTTGGGTCCTTTTCCAAGGCCCTAATTAACCTAAAACATGAAATTTAACCCCTAAACACCCTAAGTAGTCATCATTATTTCAATTCCTCTCACAATCAAAAATCTCCTTTCAAGAACAAGAAACCCTAGCTCTCAAATTCAAGACCAATCCTAAAGAACTCACCAAGAACCTCAGGAAATTCATTATCCCAGGTATGTTAAATGTTCATCCATGGGTCCCTTCACCCATGGAGTCTAAGTATCCCATTTTAATTATCAAGTTATAATCTTTCCAAGTTATTATGTTTTAATTTATGATTTCATCCATGAATCTCTATGAACTATGATTTTATACCATGTTTCAATGAAATTATTATTATTATTCAATGCTCCATGTTTTAATATTATTATTTATTGAATTAAACCATGATTTAATACTATTATGTTGAATTTATACTATTTCTATAAGTTCCATGACATTCATATGATTGTTTTAAACCATGAACTACGAGTGTTTGATAAAATGCCTACAAGAGTGATTGATTTAATAAAAGCCTTCATGTTTTGTCCCCCAAGATTTAGTATCATTTTACCATTGTTGTGTTTGAGTCCTGAGGGTATTGAATACCCAAAAACCATAGTTGTTTATATAGTCTAGTCTCAGTACATTACAAAATAGTAATCAGAACATACTATGAGCGTTATCAGAATAGTCAAATATCAGTTAGTTAAACTCAAAATAGTCTAGCGATTCATTGTCTTTCAGTTGGGAGTAGGATTTAGCACCAAGCGAGTGTAGGGATGGAGGATTCCCCATTAGATTGGCAAAATCATTAGTAGTAGTCCCTATACTCCAGAACTATGTAGCCAGCGTAGGATATGAGAAGTCACCCGTTAGATTAGGCTTGACTATCTCGTAGGGGTCACCCGTTAGTTCAGGCTTGACAACCATAGTCGTTTGGACATTATATCAGTTTAGTTGATCCACATAGCCAATGTTAGTACCTGTGGCCTGGTATTAACACCCTTCCAACTGGGGTTACAGGTTGGACACCGATTAGCTCAAATTGGAGAAGGCCGGTTAGATGATACCTCCCACAGCCTCAGATGCAGTCTCATTTAAAGTCCTAGTTCAGTTATGCCGTCTTAGAGTTGTTTGACCAAAGCATACAAATATCAGTATTTTTTAGTATTTTAGTTTACAGATTTTACTCAGTCCATGTTATATGCTTGGTCATGCATCCCTAATGTTTACAGATTTTCACGTACCTTCAGTATTTATAGACTGTCATGCATACTCGGTATTTATAGATTCTCTATATTTTTAGTATCTACAGATTCCACGTTCTCTACTTAGTACTCAATGTTTTACATGCATATTCAGTTAATTATTAGTTTTGTTCATGAAACCATGAATATCAACCTACCTCATTTAGCATACCAATACATTCAAAGTACTGATCGAATACCTTTCTTTTGTGCTATGATGTATTATATCTTAGGTGTTGACGCTCAATTCTTAGACCGCACTTAGACTTTATTTCTCAAGCTATCAGTAGTACGACAGCTGTGGTGAGACCTTATTATTCGATTATAGATTATTGTACTTCTATCTCTATTTCAGTAGTTAGTAGAGTTAGTTGGGGGCCTATCCCATCAACTCATATTCAGTCAGCCATATTTAGAGGCTTTTCAGACATTAGAGTCTATTTTCAATATTTGGATTTTCAGTTAACATGTCACTTTATTAGTATTTAATTAGATGCAGACAATTTCTTTCTATAGATTCATATTTCAGTATTGATTTAGTAATAAAACCTTATGGCAATATTAGATGTTTTTCTCAATTATGATATTACTATTCAATTATGATGATCATCCACTATTCAAACATAATGTCTAGTGATAAACATGATTTGCTACCCAACCTAACATACTATTCTCACTTAGAAGCTATAAAAGATAGCATCAAGAAAAACTAGTACGCTAGAACCTCATAATAACAATAATTGATCATATGATCGCATGGTATATCTTATTATAATACATTAGCACCTCTTCCTTCTACATATTGTGACTATTTACCCATTTATCCACCTATGTTACTTTCATAGCTCTATAAGTTTCAACGAAACTCTTTTTTGTAGCCTTAAGAGAAACCAAAATTAACAATACTAAACCACCAAATGCTTTCATTAATAACCAATACTTTTATAACAGAATAGGTACCATCAATAACTACGTTCATACTTCAAGCAAACAATAATTCACCTTAACTAATCACTCTTTCTCTACATTTCTTGCCACTACACTTCTATACCCATACTTCCAACTATAAAAAAAGTTCTACTACTTATAAATCATAACCTCTAGGTTGTAAAATCCCTCAAATGCAAATTCTATTTAACAATATAGGTTCACACTAACTTTTCTCATAAGCACTATCTGTATTGAAGGGTTAACGAGGAATATAAATATATATGTTACTCTGTCTTAGCTGAACAACTCATATAGTTGAGGACATAAATTTTGATTTGAGAAAATTATAACACACTAGTGAGCTCCTCTCAATCCCCTTGTGTGACTTCTAAAGTTATTGATAGTAAATTTGCGAGCATCATCTTAAGAGAAATTAGAATCTAGTACTCAGATTATATCAAAAAGTCATAGATGGAGAATTTTGGAGTAATAATAAATAGACAACAGTTTCTGGGAGAATAACATTACTACACGATCTAGAGTATGAAAGAAGAGACATTTCTTAAATTCCCTGTAGCCTCTTAGAAAAAAGTACAGACGTCTCTGTACCATTCTGCAAGACTCTACTAGACACAATTTCACAGACACCCTAGGATACTTGAACTCTATGCTCTGATACCAAGTTTGTAACACTCCAAAAAGGGGTCCTAAGACATCACATGGTACTTAGGACCACAAGTGATCCCAAGCTAACCCTTGTACTAGCATACTGTTAAGCAACTGATCTAAATATTTATAAAATGATTGAGTTTACTGTGCAAAAATATAATAGTGATGAAATCAAAGAAAATACAATATTGATACAATTTTATATTCTGATAAAACTAAAGAGTGGAACTGAAATTACAAGACTGACACTAACTGAAATCTATAAATCCTCTACTATACTGACTATAGGTAGCTGGGATGCGACCCCAACTACTACTAACCAACACATATGAGTAACAAAGTAGAGTACATAAATAACATCTAACTGAAATCCCCAAAATAGAAGGACTCATAATCTGTTGGCTGGATTCTGCAACTTTTAATTGTGACAGATGGACTACAATTGAACTGGTACTTACATTATTAAACAATGTAGCACATAGACATATATATGGATCAGTACTTTTGGAATGTACTGAGCATGCGGGGGTAAATGCATAAGTAAAACAAAATCTCAATATTCATATAAACTTGTAAAAAAAATATATGCTAAGTATAAATGATTCACATTGGCTGGAGTAAGTGAAAGCTGAAAATCATGAATCATGAATAATAAAGCATACTATATAAATCTTGTGAGATGTAACACTTAGTTATAAAAGCTATACTTTTACTCTTTCTGCTAGTGGACTAAGTAGAACTGAGGTTTAAGTTTGTTATCAAATCATAAAGGCTAAGTGTAAAATGACTCACCTTTGTAATTGTAAACAAAAAGCTACAATCTCATGGCTAATGACTTATGTAAAGAAATATCTGAATAAATTGTGAGCCTTTACACTAGTTTCTAAAAGCTATTTTGTTGTTCTTTTATGCTAGGATTACTCTTTTCTGTAGGGAGGTTCTTCTAACCGACATACATTATGTGAGCTATCATAGTTTCCAACGTCTAGTAACCTTATGGAAAAACCTCTCATTGGGGAAAGGTGTCATACTCTGGCCAAGGAGTATAACCTAAGCTAAGTGATCATATTTGTAACTGTCATCCATATAGAAATTGGAATAATCTGAATTTGTACCTATGTTGGCTCGTAGTTCTAGGAAAGTAGGATGCGCTAAATCCACATTTCCCGCTCGGTTATAAATACTACTCTCTTTAATCTATATGCTCATTCTGTAGGAAATTCTCTTTTAAAACTAATATAAGGGTTTACTATGAAAACCTCTTGTAAATTTTTTTACTGTAAACTGTAGATAAATCTGTAAGATTTCATATCTAAGCTGATATTAAAAGATCAAATATTTGTTCAAAATTTGAATATAACAAGTCATGAGATGCTTAAAAGTGATATCTTTCTTGAAACATCAATATTCAAACGAGGGCTTAATATCCATGCTTTAACTTAGGTCAAATCATCATAAAGTTCATGCTAAATAACGAAAATCTTGATAACTCAATTCTAAATCTGGAAAATACTATCACACTCATAAAAATACTAAAGTAGACATGCAATTCAACATCTAAATCACTTGTAATATTAAAATCTTCAAATAGTGTTGAGTGGGTATAAGCCCTAAACTAAAATTCATATAATTTCGTGAAAAATTAAACTTTAAAATTAATTTTGGGCACAAGGATGAAAGGATTATCCTTGTTGAAGAACCCCACATACCTTAATTGATGACTAGATGAAGAAGCTTAAACTTTGAGTTTCTAGTTGTGCTCTTAATGATTGATTCTTGAAGTTCATGAATTTTGAATCCTTAATTTTGAGTCATCTTGGAAAAAGAAAGGTGGAATTTTGATTTCTTGGGGATTAAGGTTTGATGTTCTAGGGTTTCTTTGAGAGAAAGTTGATGAAAAGCATGCATAATATGCTTAGAATAGGCTAAATTTTGTATTTTACATGAATTAAGCCTTGGGGAAATGACTAGATTGCCCTTTGTAAAATTTTACTCAAAACTGGAAAATCTTGATTTGGCACACCACCGCGATGCGCCGCTATCATGGTAGCTTACTGGCAAATGGACAACTGTCATTTTGGCCTTTGGCGCAATGCGGTGAAATCACACCCGTCACTGGAAAAAGGACGAGTGCCATTTTCCACTCCACCATGACATGGTGTCTTTCCAATTAGGAATTTTGACATGATACAGGCAAATCACGTTGAGCTACTGGAAAGGGACGAACATGAAGTGGAACTTATCCATGAAGCAGGCCAATCACGGTGCTTCACTGGAAATCTGACAACTGCGAATTTGTCCTTCACCGTGATGCGGCGCTTATCGCGATGCTCTACTGATTTCTCAACCAGGTATCGAATTAAGGCAAAATTGTTATTGTTTGAAAGCTGATTCAATTTTTACACATTGGTGGGTCTAGAGCTATAAAAGTCTAAATGTATCAAGAGTTATTACTTTTAAAGTTGACCCTTGATACACTAGGAGCTAAACGAGACTAAGAAAAATACAGGGTATTATAATATTGTAAGACCCCATAAAATTCCAAGCTTAATTCAGTCCTTTAAGCTTGTTAAGAGGTCCCAGACTTAGAAAATTCTAGCAAAGTATTCAGACTTAGTTTATTTTAGGCCTTCAAAAGTTGGCAAATCTCATTTTGCGACCTTAAATTCCTTTAAATGTCTATATTTTAGTTAATTCATGATCAAGGAGGTCAATAGGTGTTCCCAAACAAATTTCAGATTTTTTGGACTTCGTTCGAAGATGCTTTGGAATCACAAATAGTGTACCAATGAGGTATTGAAGTGTTGCGTGGCCTATCGCATTGGTTAATATTTTCCCCAGCTACCAGCATCAAATTCTAGTCAGTCGGCACAATCTTGGCACTACGCGTTGGATATCACGTTGGTCCCATCGACGTGCCACGTTGACCTGAGCATCGGCAATCCAGTTTTCACTCATTAAAACACCGTGTTCTTAAGGGTATTTGGGTCTTTTTTTTCCCAAATCTCATCCCCCAAAATCACAAAGTTTAATACCCTAGAAAGTAAATGAACCCATTCTTTCTCAATTTCTCTCAAGAACAAGCCTTAGGATTTTTAAATTTCAAATCAAGAACTCATGATTCCACCATTTATTTCCTGAAATTCTTCAACAAGTATGTAAAGTGTTCATCCAAGGGTCCCTTCCACCCTTGGATTTCAAGAAACTTATTTTAAAAACATAAATGGTGATGTCATGTTGTGAGTTTGGATGTAATCATGCTGATGTTGTGGTATGTATTTCAAGTTAAAATCTTTAATGTATTTCTTGATATTATGGTGGCATGTAAGTTGAACTTTGATTCTCTGTAGAAACCCCTGAATTATGAATTAATATGGTAGTCATGATTTATTAGCATTGTTGTTCATGACCAAGTATAAATCTATGCCTTGTAAGTGTTTGATGGAATGTTCATGAGATTAGTTTAACGAAATTATGACATGTTAGCATGCATTCCTATTTATGTGCAAGTTCATGACTTTCAAGTGGTTGATGAAATGCCTCAAAAATTGTATTATGAGTTGTTGACTATTGTCAAGTATTCAAGAATTGTCATGTCTTATTATTTTGATGCTATCGAGTCTTGGGGGTATTTAATACCCGACAAATTAGTTGTGTGCCTAGAACTAGTGTCAGTTGTAGAATCTATCTCAGTCATGTCAAGATCAGTAGTACTCTCAGCCAGTCTCAGAACTTAGGAAAAACTCAATAGTATTTAGTTCAGAACTCAGTAAACTCAGTCAAGTGTACTCAGCTTAGTGTCTATGCAGTTGGGAGTAGGATTCAGCACCGAGTGAACCCAAGGATGAGGGATCACCTATCAGTAGAGGGTGTGATCCTTAGAAACAGTCCTTGTGTTCCAGAACTACATAGCCAGCATAGGATGAGACATCAAAACTACCAGATGAGGTTTGATGAGGTGGCTTAACTTGTCAGTTGAGGGTCCTACCATTATTATTAGAGTACCTAATAGATAAGGGTAACTCTCAGCTTGTCCTTACCCGTGGCACGGTACTGACACCCTTCTAACTGGGGTTACAGGTTGGACCCTGAATCTATTCAAAAAAGAGGCATATCGGTTAGATGATTACCTCCTACAGTCTCAATCCTAGTCTTCAGTAAAGAACTCAGATAGTTCTACAGATTTCAGCACTGTCAGATACAGTCACTCAACTCAGTATGAAACTCAACTAGTTCCATCAGAAACATGACTGTCATACACAGTCACTCAGTAAATAGTATATCATTTATCAGTTATATCAGTTATTAGTAATCTTATGTTATCAGTAACTCAGCATTCAGAATCCTTATGACTTCAGTTACATTTATGTATTCATGCATGTATTCTTACGCAGTCATGTTTATGTTATTTAGTTAGTTATAGTTTATGCCTATGAACCCTTGCATTCAATGTTACCTCACTTTGTATACCTGTACATTCACACGTACTGATGCATACTTTTCTTTGCACTATGGTGTTTTATACCATAGGTTCAGACATATGGGCCTCAGAGCATTCTTAGCAATTTAGACATTCAGCCAGCAGCAGTAGACTAGTAGTGAGTCCTCATCTTTCGAGGATATTCTTTTATTTCATTATCTTATTAGATTCAGCATTCCAGTAGATGGAGTTAGTTGGGGGATTGTCCCATCAACTCCTTATTCAGATAGTTCAGTTTAGAGGCTTTTCAGACTAGATATTCAGACAGTATTCAATATTTTAGATTCTGATGTTTTATCAAACTTTATCATTTTCTTTTCATCAGCATTATAGTTTTGAACCTTATGGCATTTCAACCCATTATTCCACATTATACCATATTATTATTCAGTTATTGCAGCAGGTACCAGTCATGGGTTAGCTTGTGGTCCTTCAAGATTATGAGTACCATGTAGCTTCTGGGGTGCAGACTCGGGGAGTTACAAACTTGGTATCAGAGCCTAAGGTTCAACAGTGTCTTAGGAAGTCTAAAAGCTATATCTAGTAAAGTCTTGTGCATGGGTGTGTAGCACGCCATACTTATGCACAGGAGGCTACGATATATTTTAGGAATAGTTTCTTTTTCTAGTATTCATGTTATGTGAGTGAGCATGAGCTCTAGATAAACTCTCTTTTTAATACAAGTTTCTCTTCCATCTATAGAAAATGCCTCTAAAGAGGACTCAGGAAAGAGGAATAGGAGATCAGCCAGCCCCTCAGCCGGATCATCCCAATCCTTTAGGCGAACATGTCTCCCACATGGAGTTCAGAGCAGCATTCACCATCTTAGCTCATTCTTTGGCAGCCCAAAATAAATGCCCATCTGCTGTTCTGGCTAACCCAGTGGCCAATACTGCTGCTGCTAGGATTCAGGACTTCACTCGAATGAATGCTCTATCTTTTTCTGGGTCTAAGTCAGATGAGGACCCTCAGGAGTATCTTGATTAGGTGGAAAAGATTGCTGATATTATGGGGGTGACTGATAATAAGAGTGATGAGCTAGCTGCATATCAGTTGCAGGATGTGGCTCACACTTGGTTTAAATAGTTGAAAGTAGAGAGAGCCATAGATGTAGGGCCCATTGAATGGAAGGTGTTTTCCACTACTTTTCTAGATAGATTCTTTCCTCTAGAGCTGAGAGAAGTTAAGGTGTTAGAGTTTATTAATCTAAAGCAGGACAATATGATAGTGAAATAGTATTCTCTCAAGTTTACTCAATTAGCTAGATACGCTCCTCATGTAGTGGCAGATAGCAGATCCCAAATGAGTAAGTTTGTGTCTGGGGTGAATGATAGTATGGTTAAAAAGTGCAGGACTACAATGTTGACTAGTGAGATAGACTTAGCTAGGCTAATGATCCATGCTCAGCAGATAGAGAAGCAGAAGAATAAGGAGAGAGAGAAGTAGAATAAGAGAGCTAAAATAGGTAGTTTTAATTTTGCTCAGCCTAAGTCAGAGGGTGGGAATCATTATTAGTTCTGCCTAAAATTTTTAGTTCCAGCTCCATCGTTATCTAGTGCTTCAGTACCAAAATTTAGAGACGACAATAGAGATAAGGCGCCAGTCTCTAAGTCTCAGGGTAGTGTCAGCAGTGCCTAAACCAATCCTCTTTGTCAGACTTGTGGCAAGAACCATCAGGTATTCATAGAGTTAGCAGTTATGTTTGTTTCGTATTTGGCAAGCCAGGCCATAGAGTCAGAGATTGTCTCTAGTTAGGTTCTCAGGGTCAGCGAACCTGTCCTCCAGCAAAGTCCAGTCACCTGAATCAGCAGGGTGCCTCATCCAATGCCACCAGTGGGATACATCTAAACAGACTCTAATTAGGAAAGTTCTCCTAACGTGGTCACTAGTACATTACAAATTTATCACTTATATGTTTATCCTTTGTTAGATTTATGAGCTTCCTTGTCTTTTGCTACTCCTTATATAGCAGTTAATTCTGGAGCAGTCCTAAAATTCTAGTAGAGCCTTTCTCAGTCTCTACCCTAGTGGGTAAATCCATTATAGCCTGACGGGTATACAAGAACTGTCCGATTATGGTATCTCAGAAAATAACTTCAGTAAACTTAGTCAAATTAGAGATGATTGATTTTGGTGTCATTCATGACATGGATTGGCATCATTCCTGCTATGCCTCAGTCGACTGCAGAAATAGAATTGTCCAGTTCCAGTTCCCAAATGAACCCATCCTAAAGTAGAGGGGTAGTACCTCAGTGTTTAGGGGTCAACTTATTTCATACCTTCGGGCGAGAAGAATAATATCTAAGGGATGTGTCTATCACCTTGTGCGAGTCAAGGACTCCAGTTCAGAAACCCCTACTCTTGAATCAGTGTCAGTATCATGTAAATTCCCATATGTATTTCTCGAATATCTTTTTGAAATTCCTCCTGAAAGGGAAATTGATTTCAGAATTGATCTTCTCCCAGATACTCAGCCCATATTTATTCCTCCATACAAAATGGCACCTGCAGAACTCAGAGAATTGAAAGAACAGTTGAAGGATCTTCTAAATAAGGGATTCATCATTCCCAGTGTATCCCCGGGGGGTACACCAGTTTTATTCGTGCGTATGAAAGATGGTTCTCTTAGGATGTGCATTGACTACTACCAATTAAATAAAGTTACGACCAAAAACAAGTATCTCCTTCCCAGAATTAATGACTTGTTTGACAAACTTCAAGGCGCTAGTTACTTTTCTAAGATAGACCTCAGATCAGGCAATCATCAGCTCAGAGTCAGAGAGTGTGACATCCCAAAGACAGCTTTTAGAACTCAGTATGGTCACTTCAAATTCTTAGTCATGTCCTTTTGGTCTTACCCATACCCCAGCAGCTTTCATGGACTTGATAAATCATGTGTTCAAGTAGTACTTGGATATGTTTATGATAGTTTTCATAGATGACATCCTGGTTTACTCCCACAATGAACATGATCATGCAGACCATCTTAGAATAGTATTGTAGACTCTAAGAATCATGAGTTATTTGCTGAATTTAATAAGTGCAAATTTTGGCTAAGGTCAATAGCATTCCTTGGCTATATCATTTCTGGTGATAGCATTAGGGTGGATCCCTAAAAGATTGAAGCGGTGAGAAACTGGCCCAGACTCATCTCTCCATTAGATATCAGGAGTTTCTTAGGTTTGGCTAGCTATTACATGCAGTTTTTTAGGGATTTTCATCTATTGCATCCTCTATGTATAGATTGACTCAGAACAAAGTTAAATTTCAGTGTTCAGATTTAAATAGAAGAGTTTTTAGGAGTTGAAGACTCGACTCACCTTAGCTCCAGTTTTGACTCTTCTAGATGGTTCAGATGGGTTTGTGGTATACTTTGATGCATCCAGAGTAGATTTGGGTTGTTTTCTCATGCAGCATGGTAAGGTCATAGCCTACGCCTCCAGATAGCTTAAGCCCCATAAGAAGAATTATCCGACTCATGATCTGAAGTTAGCAGCAGTAGTATTTGCCTTAAAGATTTAGAGGAACTACTTGTATGGGGTGTATGTAGATATGTTCACAGATCACAAAAGCCTTTAGTATGTGTTTTTTCAGAAAGACTTAAACATCCATCAGAGAAAGTGGTTCAAGTTGTTAAAATACTATAATATAAGCATTTTGTATCACCCGGTCAAGGCCATTGTAGTGGATGATGCTCTCAGTAGATTATTTATGGGTAGTGTTTCTTATGTTGAGGACAGTAAGAAGAAGTAAGTTGAAGAATTTCATCAGCATGCCTGACTAGGTGTCCATTTATTTGATTCAGCAGAAGGTAGTGTGTGGGTTCAGAATAGTTCAGAATTATCTCTAGTTTCCAAAGTAAAGGAAAAGTAGGATAGAGATCCCAATTTAGTCAAGTTGATAAAATCAGTCAGAGATCAGAAGGTGGAGCTTTACTCCTAAGGGGGAGATGGAGTTTAGCATTTTCAAGGTCGTCTATGTATGCCAGGTATGGATGACTTGAGGCAACAAATTCTTGCAGAGGCGCATAGTGTGTGTTACTCTATTCATCTAGGGCTACTAAGATGTACCGCAATTTGCGGGAGATCTATTAGTGGAGTGGGATGAAGAGAGACATTGCAGAATTCGTGGCTAAGTGCTTAATATATCAACATGTTAAAATTGAGCATCAGAAGCCAAATAGGTCCATGCAGGAGTTTAGTATCCCTACTTAGAAGTGGCAAGAAGTGAACATGAACTTTATGACGGGTTTACCTCATACTCGTCGTCAGCATGATTCAGTTTGGGTCATCGTAAAAAGGGTGACCAAATAAGCTCACTTTCTTCCAGTCCATACCTCATATTCAATTGAGGATTACACCATACTCTACATCAGAGAGTTAGTCAGATTATATGGTGTACCGTTGTCCACTGTCTCAGATAGAGGTACCCAATTCATCTTTTATTTCTAGAAAGCATTCCAATAAAGGTCTTGGCACCCAAGTTCACCTCAGTACAGCCTTTAATCCCCAGAGAGATGGTCAAGCAGAAAGGACCATTCAGACTTTGAAAGATATGCTGGGAGCATGTGCGATAGATTTTAAAGGTAGTTGGGATGACCATTTGCCTTTGATTGAGTTTGCACACAACAACAACTATTATTCCAATATTTAAATGGCTCTGTTTAAATCTCTCTATGGTAGGAGATGTAGATCTCTAATCGCTTGGTTCGAGGTGGGTGAGGCCATAGTTGTAGGTCCTGACCTAGTATTTGATACCTTATAGAAAGTTCAGTTGATCAGAGAGAGGCTCAAGATAGCTCAGAGCTGATAGAAATCATACACAGATATACACAGAAAGGATCTTAAGTTCGATATTGGAGATTATATGTATTTGAAAATCTCTCTCATAAAGGGAGTAAAGAAGTTTGGTAAGAAGGGAAAGCTCAGTCCCTGATATGTCGGTCCCTTCAAAATTCTCAGTCCCTTCGGCAAAGTAGCTTACGAGCTTGAATTGCCTTCAGATCTAGATTCAATCCATCTAGTGTTTCATGTCTCCTTGTTAAAGATGTGCATAGGTGACCCAACAGTTGTAGTACCTATAGAGGGCATAGATGTTCAGAACAACCTCTCTTCCGAAGAGATTCCAATCAAAATCCTTGACTATCAGACTCACAGATTGAGCAACAAAGAAGTCCCTCCAAACAAAGTTCTTTGGCGGAACCAGTTTATTGAGGGAGCTACTTGGGAAGCAGAAGCAGACATGTGGACCAAGTATCCTCCCCTCTTCTTCACTAATCCAGACTCAGCCCAAGGTAATGGATTTTCTTAAGCTTATTCAGTTTCATGCTCAGATTTCCATTACAAACTTGGTATCATTTACCTTTGCATATTCATTTATATGTTCATGAGTCAGTTCAGTCATGTATTCATGAATCAGATATGCATGATCAGTATAAGAAACTAAGCTTATCAGTACTCCGAGTCATGTATTCATGAACCAGCTCAGTTATGTACTCATGTATCAGATATGCATGTTCAGTGTGATAATTCAGTATATCAACAATATCAGTCCTATAGTCATCTCCTAGATGTTTATGTCCAGTAAGTAGATTTAGCTTACTAGTACTTTCAGTTCAGTCAGTCTCATTTGAAAATGAATGTTCCCAAGGGGGAGATATTTTAAGACCCCACAAAATTCCTAGCTTTATTCAGTCCTTTAAGCTTGTTAAGGGGTCCTAGACTTAAAAAATTCTAGCTAAGTATTCAGACTTAGTTTATTTTAGGCCTTCCTTCGAAAGTTGGAAATCTCATTTTGTGACCTTAAAGTCCTTTAAATGCCTATAATTTAGTTAATTCATGATCAGAGAGGTTAATAGGTGTTCCCAGGCAAATTTTGGATTTTTTGGACTTCATTTGAAGATTTTTTGGAATCTCAAAATAGTGTACCCACGCAATCATAGCGTGCCGCTTGGCCTATCCCGTTGGTTAATATTTTTACCAGCTACCAACATCAAATTCTAGTGAATCGGTGCAATATTAGTATGATGCATTGGATATCATGTCGGTGCTATTGACGTGCCATGTCAGCAATTTAATTTTCACTCATTAAAAGACCGCATTCTTGGGGGTATTATGGTCTTTTTCCCTGACTCTCAGCCCCCCAAAACATGAAATTTAATACCCTAGGAAGAAAATAAACCTGTTCTTTCTTAATTTCTCCCAAGTACAGGCCTTAGAGCTTTTAAATTTCAAATCAAAAACTCAATATTCCACTATTTATTTCTAGAAATTCTTCAACAAGTATGTAAAGTGTTCATCCAAGGGTCCCTTCCACCCTTGGATTTCAAGAAACTTATTTTAAAAACATAAATGGTGATGTCATGTTGTGAGTTTGGATGTAATCATGCTGATGTTGTGGTATGTATTTCAAGTTAAAATCTTTAATGTATTTATTGATATTATGGTGGCATGTAAGTTGAACTTTGATTCTCTTATGTAGAAACCCCTGAATTATGAATTAATAAGGTAGTCATGATGTATTAGCATTGTTGTTCATGACCAAGTATAAATATATGCCTTGTAAGTGTTTGATGGAATGTTCATGAGATTAGTTTAACAAAATTATGACATGTTAGCATGAATTCCTATTTATGTGCAAGTTCATGACTTTCAAGTGTTTGATGAAATGCCTCATAAATTGTATTGTGAGTTGTTGACTATTGTCAAGTATTCAAGAATTGTTATGTCTTATTATTTTCATGCTATCGAGTCCTGGGGGTATTTAATATCAGATAAATTAGTTGTGTGCCTAGAACCAGTGTCAGTTACAGAATCCATCTAAGTCATGTCAAGATCAGTAATACTCTCAGCCAGTCTCAGAAGTCAAGAAAAACTCAGTAGCATTTAGTTCAGAACTCATTAAGATCAGTCCAGATCATTCTAGTATACTCAGCTTAGTGTCTATTCAGTTGGGAGTAGGATTCAGCACCGAGTGAACCCAGGGATGAGGGCTCACCTGCCAGTAGAATGTGTGATCCTTAGAATGTGTGATTCAGAAAAGGGGCATATCGGTTAGATGATTACCTCCCACAGTCTTAGTCTTAGTCTTCAATAAAAAACTCAGATAGTTCTACAGATTTCATGACTATCAGATACAGTCACTCAGTTCAGTATGGAACTCAGCTAGTTCCATCATAAAGAGGACTATCATACACAGTCACTCAGTAAATAGTATATCTATTATCAGTTATATCAGTTATTAGTAATCCATATTATCAGTAACTCAGTATTCAGAATCCTTATGACTTCAGTTACAGTTATGTATTTATGCATGTATTCTCACCCAGTCATGTTCATGTTATTTAGTCAGTTATAGTTCTTGCATATGAACCTTTGCATTCTATCTTACCTCACTTTGTGTACCAGTATATTCACATGTACTAACACCTACTTTTCTTCTCTCTATCGTGTTTTATACCATAGGTTCAGACGTGCGGCCCCCAGAGCATTCTTAGCAGTTCAAACATTCAGCCAACAGTAGCAGACTAGAAGTGAGTCCTCATCATTCGAGGATATTCTTTTATTTCATTATCTCATTAGATTTAGCATTCCAGTAGATAGATTTAGTTAGGGGATTGTCCCATCAACTTCTTATTCAGACAATTCTGTTTAGAGGCTTTTCAGACTTGATGTTCAGACAGTATTTACTATTTTAGATTCTGATATTTTATCAGACTTTATCATTTTTTTCATCAGTATTACAATTTTGAACCTTATGGAATTTCATCCCATTATTCTAAATTATACTGTATTATTATTCAGTTATTGTAGCAGGTACCAGTCAAGGATTAGCTTATGGTCCTTCGGGATTATGAGCACCGTGTAACATCCGGGGTACTGACTTGGGGTGTTACAAATACCTTTCCCTTGGTAACATTCATCCTCGAATGAGACTGATTAGACTGGGAATTTGGAACTAAGGTAACTGAGATTATATACTAAACATGCACATCCAGGAACATACTTACATGACTAAGTCCAAAACTTTAGAAATCTCTATCATGAAACTGATTTCTGAGTTGATTTGCCTTTACTTTCTATATGGAGTTGATTCACGCTGAGAGTTTAGAATTTTCTTGAAGTATTGATAATGCAATCATACATATAGAATTGTGAAGTGATAAATTATGCAAGCACGAATCATGAGACAACAAGGCTAAGATCATACAATGGGTATTACACTGTCTGAGCTAGAATACTTAGAAAACTAAGATCATTCACTGAATACTTATGAACTGAATCATGACTAAATATCTGAATCTGAGACTGATGCCTAATTCCTGGACTAATCTAAATTCGTAATTTTCACAAATTCGAACATTTTACCTTATTTAATGGCCTTACTAGCTAAGCTTTAGGTAGTACGACAAGATGGAAAGTTGAAAATCTATAGGAGCTTATCTGTTTGATTGCTAAGCTGAATTGCAGGATATATGGACTGGATCATACTGAATGCTCACACCCAAATGGGATATTTCTTTAACACTCTTCTAGGAAGTTCTAATGATATTAGGGAGCAAAGAACTTAAGGCATGAACTGAACAAGATATCTGAATAAGAAATTTTAATATTGCTACAACTCTATAGCATAGAACATAGACCTATAAATCATAAGCTAGGATGGAATTACTAGGCGTTAAGAAATGCAACTTCTTACTTTCAAGTTTAGAAATGCTTCCCAAATACTCCTTCAACTATACTATCCCCTTAAATACCATATTCACTTAATTCAACTTATAATTCTCACGTGGGCATTGATAAATCCGTCTATTAAATTCTAAACTAAACTAAATTCTCTCATCATGGTCAAGCCTAACTCAAAATCACAAGGTACTGCGCATAACACTATAATACTAGTCTGAACCATTAATTCAGTAGCCCAAGCCTTGTCATAGCTGCTCGCCTCTAGGATAATTTTTCTTATCACTTTAACAACTAAATTCAGCCTCTTACTAGGAATTTACTAATTCACAATGTATTCATCCACTTACACACCAATATGATATTCAAACCTATTTTCATAACCACATATGCACTTCCAAACAAACACCCATAAAATCATATTTCTCATATTCTCTAATACCTCTATCAATAACAACTTCCATGCACTATTCTTAAGAAGACAAGCATAAAATATTCTCAACTAACCAAGTGATACACAAAAATCTTCACCTCAATATTCCTTCACTTATAGACTTACATAGAATAAGCATACAACTATCTTTCCCAACATAACATATTTACTCTTTCCTATCTACACAATTGTTCATCATCACTTGCTTGATGTAAAGGGAGGTCACTAAAAGGTTGGGATACCAGGGCATGAAACATGAAGGGATACTAAGCTTAACTTGACACTTTACTGAGGCATGAGGAATAGGGTATTCATGACATGGATTCATTAAAGAGATCTAATCTGAGGACGTACATGATATAGATCTAAATTTCGCTGATCGTTATGAGTATTGCATGACTACTGGAACTGAACATACTTTAAAGCATGAGTACATGAGTCATGAGCTGTATGACCTGAATTTGGAGTTCATAACTTATAGAATATGATTTCGACTGTTGAATGAACTGGAACTCCTCATACTAGGAACTGGGAAAGTACATAATTCTCTATTATGTGCATGAACATGAACTATGATCATGGAACTAAAACATAAGGAATGATTAGATATTGGGATAACTGAAATACAATTGCTGAAATAAGAATGGGTTGGGCCTCATCCTCCCTCTTTAATGTTCTATAACATGCTAACATCACTACTAGAATCTGAGTGCCTGACTTGGTTCCTTGTTCTATCATCTCCCCTTTAGCTTTAAGCCATCATTCAAGTCTGTGGAACCCTTTACTAAACAGTAAACTGAGCTACACTTGCTGCACCCTAGAGTCTGGAATACAATAATACACATAAATAATAAACTTACTCTGAAAGACTACACCTAAAAGTGTAAAACCCACTACTAATACTTCCTTCTGCGATACAACTCTATCTTTCTATAGCCCAATAGTCATCATATAATAACTTGAACACTTACTAACTTAGAATCTTCATGAGTATTACCATATCCTGAGTTCACACCATCTAGAGCTTCAACTCTTATTTCTATTTGCTCAATCTTCAAGGATTCAAACTTAGATTTTAACACTTAATGTGGATATCCCCAAACCTTTAAGGAACCATACTACTTCCGTCATAGCCTACTAATATCACATCTCTAAACTTATATTTTTTCCTAAACCATGAGAGTCAAAATCATACAAAAAGGGCTCAACATTATCTATCCATAACACCTTAACTTAGATATTAAGAACATCAAATACTATATAACTAACCTCCTTCTACTTAGCAACTCAACGATACTACTAACCACACACAATACATAATAACCTTAGATAATAAAGCAACCCCATATCACCTTGGGCACACCTCTACATCATACGTTCAACATCATACTTAATTATGAATAAAATAGACAAACTCTTGCATATACTATCCAACCCTACTAGATCACTTCCATTTAACTAGCATTACTAACCGAGCAATCATTACTTCCACCTTGATGATCATCCACTATTCAAACATAACGTCTAGTGATAAACATGATTTGCTACCCAACCTAACATACTATTCTCACTTAGAAGCTATAAAAGATTGCATCAAGAAAAACTAGTACGCTAGAACCTCATAATAACAATAATTGATCATATGATCGCATGGTATATCTTATTATAATACATTAGCACCTCTTCCTTCTACATATTGTGACTATTTACCCATCTATCCACCTATGTTATTTTCATAGCTCTATAAGTTTCAACGAAACTCTTTTTTGTAGCCTTAAGAGAAACCAAAATTAACAATACTAAACCACCAAATGCTTTCATTAATAACCAATACTTTTATAACAGAATAGGTGCCATCAATAACTACGTTCATACTTCAAGCAAACAATAATTCACCTTAACTAATCACTCTTTCTCTATATTTCTTGCCACTACACTTCTATACCCATACTTCTAACTATAAAAAAAGTTCTACTACTTATAAATCATAACCTCTAGGTTGTAAAATCCCTCAAATGCAAATTCTATTTAACAATATAGGTTCACACTAACTTTTCTCATAAGCACTATCTGTATTGAAGGGTTAACAAGAAATATAAATATATATGTTACTCTGTCTTAGCTGAACAACTCATATAGTTGAGGACATAAATTTTGATTTGAGGAAATTATAACACACTAGTAAGATCCTCTCAATCCCCTTGTGTGACTTCTAAAGTTATTGATAGTAAATTTGCGAGCATCATCTTAAGAGAAATTAGAATCTAGTACTCATATTATATCAAAAAGTCATAGATGGAGAATTTTGGAGTAATAATAAATAGACAAGAGTTTCTGGGAGAATAACGTTACTATACGATCTAGAGTATGAAAGAAGAGACATTTCTTAAATTCCCTATAGCCTCTTAGAAAAAAGTACAGACGTCTCTGTACCATTCTGCAAGACTCTACTAGACACAATTTCACAGACACCCTAGGATACTTGAACTCTATGCTCTGATACCAAGTTTGTAACACTCCAAAAAGGGGTCCTAAGACATCACATGGTACTTAGGACCACAAGTGATCCCAAGCTAACCCTTGTACTAGCATACTGTTAAGCAACTGATCTAAATATTTATAAAATGATTGAGTTTACTGTGCAAAAATATAATAATGATGAAATCAAAGAAAATACAATATTGATACAATTTTATATTCTGATAAAACTAAAGAGTGGAACTGAAATTACAAGACTGACACTAACTGAAATCTATAAAGCCTCTACTATAATGACTATAGGTAGCTGGGATGCGACCCCAACTACTACTAACCAATACATATGAGTAACAAAGTAGAGTACATAAATAACATCTAACTGAAATCCCCAAAATAGAAGGACTCATCATCTGTTGGCTGGATTCTGCAACTGTTAATCGTGACAGATGGACTACAATTGAACTGGTACTTACATTATTAAACAATGTAGCACATAGACATATATATGGATCAGTACTTTTGGAATGTACTGAGCATGCGGGGGTAAATTCATAAGTAAAACAAAATCTCAATATTCATATAAACTTGTAAAAAAAATACATGCTAAGTATAAATGATTCACATTGGCTGGAGTAAGTGAAAGCTGAAAATCATGAATCATGAATAATAAAGCATACTGTATAAATCTTGTGAGATGTAACACTTAGTTATAAAAGCTATACTTTTACTCTTTCTGCTAGTGGACTAAGTAGAACTGATGTTAAGTCTGTTATCAAATCATAAAGGCTAAGTGTAAAATGACTCACCTTTGTAATTGTAAACAAAAAGCTACAATCTCATGGCTAATGACTTATGTAAAGAAATATCTGAATAAATTGTGAGCCTTTACACTTAGTTTCTAAAAGCTATTTTGTTGTTCTTTTATGCTAGGATTACTCTTTTCTGTAGGGAGGTTCTTCTAACCGACATACATTATATGAGCTATCATAGTTTCCAACGTCTAGTAACCTTATGGAAAAACCTCTCATTGGGGAAAGGTGTCATACTCTGGCCAAGGAGTATAACCTAAGCTAAGTGATCATATTTGTAACTGTCATCCATATAGAAATTGGAATAATCTGAATTTGTACCTATGTTGGCTCGTAGTTCTAGGAAATTAGGATGCGCTAAATCCACACTTCCCGCTCGGTTATAAATACTACTCTCTTTAATCTATATGCTCATTCTGTAGGAAATTCTCTTTTAAAACTAATATAAGGGTTTACTATGAAAACCTCTTGTAAATTTTCTTACTGTAAACTGTAGATAAATCTGTAAGATTTCATATCTAAGCTGATATTAAAAGATCAAATATTTGTTCAAAATTTGAATATAACAAGTCATGAGATGCTTAAAAGTGATATCTTTCTTGAAACATCAATATTCAAACGACGGCTTAATACCCATGCTTTAACTTAGGTCAAATCATCATAAAGTTCATGCTAAATAACGAAAATCTTGATAACTCAATTCTAAATCTGGAAAATACTATCACACGCATAAAAATACTAAAGTAGACATGCAATTGAACATCTAAATCACTTGTAATATCAAAATCTTCAAATAGTGTTGAGTGGGTATAAGCCCTAAACTAAAATTCATATAATTTCGTGAAAAATTCAACTTTAAAATTAATTTTGGGCACAAGGATGAAAGGATTATCCTTGTTGAAGAACCCCACATACCTTAATGGATGACTAGATGAAGAAGTTTAAACTTTGAGTTTCTAGTTGTGCTCTTAAAGATTGATTCTTGAAGTTCTTGAATTGTGAATCCTTAATTTTGAGTCATCTTGGAAAAAAAAGGTGGAATGTTGATTTCTTGGGGATTAAGGTTTGATGTTCTAGGGTTTCTTTGAGAGAAAGTTGATGAAAAGCATGCATAATATGCTTAGAATAGGCTAAATTTTGTGTTTTACATGATTTAAGCCTTGGGGAAATGACTAGATTGGCCTTTGTAAAATTTAACTCAGAACTAGAAAATCTCAATTTTGCACACCACCGCGATGCGCCACTATCACGGTGGCTTACTGAAAAATGGACGACTGTGATTTGGCCTCTGGTGCAACACAGTGAAGTCGTGTCATGTTACTGGAAAAAGAACGAGTGCCATTTTGCACTCCACCGCGATGCGGTGTCTGTCCAATTAGGAATTTTGATGCTATACAGGAAAATCACATTGAGCTATTGGAAAGGAAAAAAATAGAACTCCACGATGCGGGCCAATCGCGATGCTCCACTGGAAATTGGACAACTAAAAATTTGTCCTTCACTGCGATGCAGTGCTTATCGCGATGTCCTACTGCTTTCTCAATGGGGTATCGAATTAAGGCAAAATTAGTATAGTTGAAAAGATGATTCAATTTTTACACATTGGTGGGTCTAGAGTTGGAAAAGTCTACATGTATCAAGAGTTATTTACTTTTAAAGTTTACCCTTGACACACTAGGAGCTAAACTGGACTAAGAAAAGTGAGGGGTATTACAATTACATATGCATTCTTTCACTATTCATTAGTTTTCCTTGACTTATATTTAACTTTCATATAGTTTTTGTGAATATTTGTGTTGTTTTATTTTTGTATTTATATTAGAACTGTTAGTGGAGGCAGTGTGAGCTATCAATTGTGAATTTTTTTGTTTGTAGGTGAAGTGCTCATATTTTGATTTAGTTATATTATTTTCTGCTTTGCTCAGTTAACCTATGATACCTACTGAGTACAAACAGACCGTACTCACCCTTATGGTGCCCTTTCAGTGTGGATCTATAATGACCCTCCCGGTTGTTTGAAAAATTTTACTTGTCTTTTCTTTTTTCTCTCCCTATAGTTTTTATACGTGATATATTACTTACGGTTATGAGTGGTACTGATTCTTGAGTTATTCGAAAATAATTTAAGTCATTAGTTGGATTAGTGAGTTTTAATAAAGTTAAGCTTGATCACGGTCAACCTTTGATCAAGATGACCCTGAATTAGTGTGTTAGTAATTTCAGTAGATTTAGAACATACTTTTTAGTCAATTCACATACTTTAATTTATTTTTGTGGGGTTCCAAATAAACTTTGAGAATTTATTAAAATTTTTGAGTATTTTAGATAATTAATTTAATTAGAGATTTAATGGGTCAAAGCCCAAATTTATTTACTTATATGGTCAATACAAAAAGAATGAATTAAAGTAGGTAAGATTTACTGGTAACAATAAAAAATAATAACATCAAATATTTAGGGCAAAGAGTGGGGAACGAGAGTTATAGTTTTGCCTTTGTAGTTTTGATAGGTGGGGAGCTCCCTCTCTCTAAGACTATATCAAGTAAGCGAATAGGTACAATATTATTTTTATAATGATTTGGGAATGGAAATAGTATAAACATAAGTTTGTATGATTTCTTTTATAGTTTTGCGTGTAGAATGTAAAGGAATTTTTGTAGTTACATATGAGTTAAGTTCTCGCACTATTAACATAGGGTGTGGTTTGAGAATTAGTCAGGGCACAATAATAATATAATGATTACTATTATTGAACCATAATGATAGAATGGGTGAATAATTATGATAAAGTGGAAGGTTAAAATTTGTATTACATTATTACTTTAGTAGTCACAGCCACCCATAAGTTGGAACATAATTTGACTGTGAAACTTTTTTCCATCTTTAGTTTGTAATTTTGGGAAATTATCAAGTGGTTACTAATTATAATATGAAATTTAGGTGTTAGGTCTAGGATTTTTAGAGTAAGAATTTAAAAAATAGGTGTCATTAGATTCGTACTCTTATGGGGATTATATATTAGAATAGATTTTGAACATTTCAAAACTTTGAGGAAGGGCAAGGCGCTTGCAAACTAGATACCTTCAGATTCATTGGTTGAGGTAGTTTACTTTTTAATTTGAGTTTAGACTTAATTTAATTGTGTGTATACACATACCCAGGTAAATGGTTTCAAATGCATGCTAAACCCGGTTTTCTTTCCCGGCATGGTTATATATATATATATATATATATATATATATATATATATATATATATGCATATGGATGGTTTACTTGGTTTTGGTAAATGTCACTATTTTATCCTTATCCTGAGATCATGCTAGCATTTGCTTACTAACCCATATTCGGGCAGCTGTATCCCCTCGTGATGCAGGAACCATCCATTTTAATCCTTCTGCTTAGTATTCGGACATTCGAGGTCAACTTTTGGATTGAGGTGGTGAGCTTTCATCTTAAGGCTCTATTTCATGGATGTTATTTCATACTTTGGTTTATTTATGGATATTGGCTTTGCCTATGGTTGGGGGCATGTCCCAACGAATTTTGGTATTCTTTTAGTTAGAGGCTTTTGTGTAACTACTATGGGTTGGTATGGGTGGGATCGATATTAGTGTTAGCCTTAGTATTAGTATTGGTACTGGGGCTGACACTGGCTGACTGTATTGTTGGCTGTTCCATCCTTTTTTATTTTGGGATTATATAATTATTATGGAACTCGTATGGTTATGGTTATGATTATGGTTTTGTTGGTATTGGTTATCGATTGGGTATTGATTGGACTCATTTGGGTGGTCACGGATATAGACCTATCCCAGAGTCTTGGATTATTCAATAACATTATCTTGTTATATGTTCAAAATTCAGCCAACTCAGGGCAGGCAGCTGGAGTTTGGGTTGGGTAACGGGGGTGGTCTCCTGTACCAGTCGGAGTTGGGACTCCCATTACGACAAGCCCCTGAGTTAAGTCATGTCACATGTACACAACTAACCTGGATATATCTATGTCCTTGATTAACAAGGCAGCCTTACTTTCCAGGATCAACTCACGAGACAATCCCAAAGCAAATTAAACATCCTCAACTGGGCCTTCATGTCAGACACCATCTCTGAATCATATCGAGACAGTAGGTGAAACTTCAAGGCATACTTCTTGGCCGATATCTTCCTTTGTTTCAGATTAAATAACTCCTCTATTTTTGCTTCCCTAACTCCTGAGGAAAGAAGCGGTCCAAAAATGTATTAGATAAATCCTTCCACAAAGATGAATCATCAGTGTCACCCCTTGCCTGGTCCCAATCCTCGTACCACTGGTACACCACATCCTTCAGCTGGTAGGCAGCAAACTCCAACCCTTCCACATTTGTGGCATGCATAACAAGAATTTGGCCTCAATGAAGACCCACAAAATGCAGGACCATAACTCTAAGGAAGCAGTTTCGCGAGCATGGAAGGTGGTAAGATTGTTGGTCTGAATTGACATGTAGGTTTCAATTTTGATCGACAATCTTACCACCTTCCATGCTCGCGAAGATTTTTCCTTGGAGTTCTAGTCCTGTACTTTGTGAGAGTCTTCATTGAGGCCACACTCGCTAGTTATATTCTCGAGCAAAGTGTCCAGCTCCAGTCCTGTTGACCATTTTTTTTTCATCGACTGACGGATTTTTATATTTTGATACACTTTCACATTTGAAGCTCATCCAGTTTTTTCATTTCTCATGTGAATTTCATTGGCCAATTTTTCTACACCTTCCTTCCTACCCTGTGTTTCCTCTTAAACAAGATCTGAAATGATAGATTGGCTTCTCCACCTCCCCCTTTATGCACAGGTATTCTCCCAAGAACCTTCTACTATAAAAAAAGTCTCCTACAGTAATCCATCCATATAAATTTGGACCAGGGGAATTTCTATTGGTTCCATCATTGTTTGCTACGTTGCGAGGCTTCGAAGACGTTTCAAGAAGTCCATTGAGCCATTAAAACCGGTCCAATCACTATTGGATATTTACACTGCTGCCAAAAACTTGAACCCTTCCCCAAACTTGACACAAAAATATGAGCATAAACGATCATTAAATTGTAATGGGGTATCGACACCATCTTCTTAGAACCCTTTGGCATTATCAGTTTGCACCTATCAAACTAAACTGTACAATACAGGATCTTGTTTGAAGGATCAGTGTCTAATCGATAAAAAACTACATTCACATAATCATTGCACTTTATGTGTGTCTTCACGGTAGCCTGATCAATAATATACATAACTCGCACGCATGAAAATGGGATCCATTGCACCCACTTTATTCTTCCTACCCCATCAGGATATGTCAGACAGTGTTGTTTATTCATCTCCATGCATGAGATCACTATTAAAATAGAGGTGTGAAGAGTCGTGACTTTTTATCTTAACACATTCAAAATAGCTGATGAATCGAAATCTCCATCTGTTGCAACTGACGAATCAGCTATTGGAAGAAAATAAAATGTCTCCTCCAACATATGGTCCATTTGTCGCAACAGATAATCCATATATTGCAACAGATAGTAAATCTGTTGCGACAGACCAGACTATTTTTTTTATTCATCTGCACGCATGTGAGTACTTCTTGCTAAAAATATTTGTTTCAATTTAGTTTTTCTATTTATAAAATCAATAGAATTTAATTATATTCTTCCAAGATTACCCTTATTATTAAATGACTACATAAAGTATATTATTCATATGTATACTTTCAAATCATAATTAATAAGGCTAATTTGGTAAAATAATCACCTAATTTATATTTTTATTAATTGGTGTACCAAGCCCATAGGGCCCAACTAATACAAAACGGAGGGACTATTAAAAAGAAGTGAAGAGTCGCGACTTCTTATCTAACACATTCTAAACAGCTAATGAACCGAATACTCCATCTGTTGAAACTCATGAATCAGCTGTTAGAAGATATTAAAACATCTCCAATATACTATCCATCTGTCGCAACAGATAATACATAAGTTGCATCAGATGTCTTATCTGTTGCATATACAAACCATCTATTGCAACAGATGGTAAATCTATTTTGACAGACCATCTGCTGCATATTCAATCTATCTGTTGCAACAGATGGTCGATCTATTGTAATAGTTCAATAATAATGACTTTTATCAAGTCTCAAACTGCTATGAAAAGGTGAGAAGTAATTAATGTAAAAGAAAAAGTTGTGACTTTTCATAGAAAACAAAATGTCACCAGTTTGAATTTAATTAATACAATGGAGCTGAACAGTCCTGCCTTTTGGCCTGACACGTCCAAATTCAATCCTCTATAAATAGGTCCCTCCTTAATCTTCATTCAACTCTACTTATTTCTTGAATTTCTTCTTTTCATGTGACATTTTCAACCACTTCTCTTCAAAGAGCATATTCCTTTCTCGTTGAGGTAAGTTTTTTTCTGGTGTAAATTTACCAGTTGGTCGTATACGTTGTATTACATTTTGGAATTTTATCTTTACATTTGTCAATTCATATGTGTTCTAGATATGGATGATCCTTTTCCATACATTGCTTTTCTATGCGACACAGTGCAGGAACTTCAGAGGCAGGTTAATGACCTGCAGAGCGAGTTGGTCGCTGTCAAAGCAACGATGTTCAGAGAGATGCAGAGGCTGATGAGAGCCCTATTGCAGCAAGTTAATTGGCCGGCTATCATTAATGATGATGATGATGATGATGATGATGATGATGATAATTAGAATGTATTTTTTCTTTTAGCGTATTTATTTTAATTTTTCTATATCGGATCTATACCTAATGTATTTTATTTTTCGTTTAATGAAAAATTTACTTTTAGTCAGACTTTGGCATTTTAATTCTTATTCAATTTTCATTCTGTCTATTTCTTCTAATCTAATACATGTTGACGGTTGGAGGCAATGTTGAATCCAGTAGCACTAGTAATCACTTAGATAGCACGCAACCAAACCTGATCGGTTATCTTGAAAGGCAGTACCCTCTGATTTTCAAAAGAGTTGTGCATATAGCTGATGGCAAATTCTTCTAGTTAATTCAATCCACAAAAGCTAATGATTAAGTTCACAAAATCACTATACGAAACATCACTTTGGACTGTCCTAGCTATCATCTCTAGCATTTCACCCTCCTTCCAACGCCATACATATCAATTGCTCTTCTCGACCCATTGACCAAGACAAGCTACCCCTATTGTTATTGATCCCTCCATTAGTGGTACCAAAATAAAGTCATTTGTTAAAAAAATTGATAGTTTATTTCATAGTGCCGTGAATGAATCCCAACAGATGTGTTATCTGTTGCAATAGGTAAGTGATTAGTCGTAACAGATTCTTACCTGTTGAGATTTATGTTACGCTCTTGAATATCTATTGCAACAGATAAAGCACCTGTTGGGATTGATGTTAGAGTACTAAATCACCTTTAAAGCTAATTCCAACAGATGAGTGACAATTGCAACAGATAATTAACCCTTTACAACAGATGACTTTCCTTTTGCAATAGGTTAGTAATCTGTTGTAACATATGTTAGAATCGTATTTAGGTTCTATTGCAACAGGTAACTAATTTGTTGCAACAGATGTGTTAAATGTTGCAATAGATAACCCATCTGTTTAAACATAAATTTAATATATCAGTCTTCCGTTGAAACAGATGTCTCATCTGTCGCAACAGATGATTTATCTTTTTAAACAGATGGATCTTATGTTGAATTCATAATTGGGTTCTATCCATTATTGGAAAACAACAACATAATAGCAGTTACCCAGATGACAAATTCAACTAAAAATCATTATTTGACTTACCAACGTCTCCTATAAAGTAATGCCAAAGTGGAAAGTAATGTTCGAAACAAAATTTGACCTAAGAAATTGGTCAAATAGCAACAGTAGTGGTAACAACAACAACAAATGGTCAACAAGAACAAGATAAAGATGATAATGAAGTAGAAGATGATGATAATGAAGCAGAAGATGATGAATAAAGCAGCAACAACAATGAACAACAAAAATCGCTAAGAGAGAGAAAACAACAATGGGTGAGAAGAGAGAGAAAGGCGCCTTTTTCCCTCCATTTTCTGTTATATAGGCTAACGTTTTGATCAAAGTGTAAATTTAAAAACTTATGGGTTATTTTCAAACTTCCCCAACTTTCTTAATCCATAATAAAGTAATCGTCACCTCCACCTAATAATAAAGACTTGTGTCACCTACACCTCATTTTAAAACTCTTTTATCACCTGGGCCCAAAGCCCCAAGTATTACATTGAATCTTTTCAAATAAAAAACAAATTAATAAGTTTTACATATTTTTGCAAACTTTTTAGAAAATAATGTTTATATAATTAAGTGTTATATTATATTACTATTATTAGAATATTTTTGTGGTGCATGAGTATTGAGTATCATTAGTGTACTACTTATGCCAGATTTGAGATCTTTATTATTTAAGTATTATATTTATTACTATTGTTAGAATATTTTTGTTGTACGTGAGTTATACAGTAAGAAACAAAATACTAGCATAAATATCATAAATAGTTTGATACCATAATTAATTTTTAAATAATTTGCATAAAAATAAAAAATCACACTAATATAAATAATTTAATACTATAATATTTAACACTTCTGAATGAATTAGAATTTTTCTTATATGAATTTTTTTTACAATTTGTTTAAGTAATATTTTGGAACAAACACTAGAAGAAACATGCTTCTTTTACTTCTACGATTCTTTTCTTCTTATTTTTTCTTGATTCAAGTGTGTTTTTGCATTCATAATATTCGGTCTTTGTCTTTTTTAATTTATTTTAGTTAGTAATTTTTAAGATTTTATATGAATTATGCATATTCAATAATTTTACAATGGATTCTCTCTTCTGATAATTTTTCATGTTTTTCTTTCAGTTGAGAAACTTTTTATTGAAAAATTGAGTAAAAAAACATGTGGCCATCGAATAAAGTAGCCAGTAGAATCAAAGGCGCATCTCCTTCCCTTTTTAATTCACTTCCTATTAAGTCTTGAATGTTTCTTGCAAGTAGGACATGAGATTTTTAACCACATCCATTTTTACTTTCTTTTAGATTTAGAAATTTATATATATATATATATATATATATATATATATATATGTGTGTGTGTGTGTGTGTGTGTGTGTGTGTGTGTGTGTGTGTGATATAATCATATTTTAGTAAATTATTTGTAGATTTAATTTATATCTAAATATATACATAAATTTATATCATCAATACAGAATTTTCACATAAAAAAACAGAATAACAATTTTAGAAGAAAAAAATATTCAAAAAGAGATAAGATCAAAAGATAATACATATATAAAAAAAAATTATGTACGTTAATCTTTTAAATTGACAAAACTTTTAAATATGTATAAGTGGTGAAAGGAAAAATAGATAAAATCAAATCGATTATAGTAGATATAAATGTCAAAACAGTAGATATAAATTTAACATAACAAGGATGAAAGTGTAGAAAATAAAAAATATACTAAATAAGTTGTCTCATTGTTACATACACATGAATTATCTACAAAAAAAAATAGTAAATAGAAGTAATGAATTATGATTTTTTTTAGCTACAAATAATGTAACACAAACCGATTGTTAAGTCTATAAATCCAATTTTTAATGTTGGAGTTAGATTTAGTTTTTTAATAATGTTTGTCATGCCAACATTAACCTATTATAGAAAGAATTTTTGTTAAAGTTGTATGTTTAGTCTATATTCTAGGATTTCTTCTTAATTACATGTCCACTTGATATTGAATCAAATTTAGAAAAAAATAAAAATTTATGATTTTCTTTTCTTGTAATTTGATATAATATAAGTTTTCTAAAATTCTT
Source organism: Capsicum annuum (assembly GCF_002878395.1). NCBI lineage: Eukaryota > Viridiplantae > Streptophyta > Magnoliopsida > Solanales > Solanaceae > Capsicum > Capsicum annuum. The sequence continues at coordinate 142,183,071 of NC_061117.1, read as the reverse complement.
CTATGTTATTGAAGCTTACAATAATAATTATGATGTATTCATGATAGATAATTGTTAATTGAGAAACTTTTTGTGAAATATTGATAGTATCTATGATTGAATAGAAGATGAAGAAGACATTAATTAGTAACACAAACATCAAGCGGCTTGACTACTTGCAATTGGTGAAGAAGAACGATAGTCATCAAGTTTAGGGGTGAGCATAACGATAATCATCTAGCTGGGAGTGAGCATGATACAACAACGAGGAAGAAATGTTATAACATTTATTTTAACACATTGTTGTATTTTAAATATTTTTATTCCTTTTATATAAAATTTTATTAATTAATATGAGACACACTCTTGAGCCGGGAGTCTATCAGAAACAGTCTTTCTACTTCTCCTGAAGTAGTGGTATGGACTGCGTACATGTTATCCCCCTCCCCAGACCCCACTATGTGGGAATACACTAAGTTTGTTGTTGTTGTTTGTTGTTATAATATGAGACACACGTGCAAAGCACGTATACTAAACTAGCATATATATAATAGAAGATTGAGAAGTTAGAATTTTATTTCAACTCAAATTCTATTTGAATTGAAATTTCAAAATCTTATCACTAACATATATCTTGAAAAACAATATATTTCAAAATCAAATGTTCAAATTCTATTTATCCTTATCCTTATCACAAATATCTTTGTCTAATTACATATACGGAGAATAAATTATTATTATTATTATTATTATTATTATTATTATTATTAAATTTAAATTATTTTGATCTTTTAATTCAAAATTTTTATTACAATATTTTTAAATTTTGTTCTAAAAATTGTCATGTGGCTTTTTAGTATCTTGTCACTGAATTTCTTGTCTTGCTTTTAATTTAGCTTATATAGAGAGAGAGAGATGTTGTAGTTTTTGAATTACAGTAATGATAAAAGAGTTGGGATAACACTATTTTAAATTCAAATTCAAATTAAGTCACGATAAGCACTAAGAGTTTAGATAAAATTAAAACTCTAAAATTAAAAAGATAGTTGAGATAATACCCAACTACCCCCCTGAACTATACCCAAAAAGACTATAACACACCTCAACTTAAAGGGAGGGGCCCCCCTAAACTAATTAAAAGTGTAATTTTGACACCCTTAGTGCCTACGTGGCACAACACACTGAAGTGTCCACATAGGCACATGTGTGTGCCACGTATGTGCCATGTAGGCACTAAGGATGTCAAAATTAAACTTTTAATTAGTTTAGGGTGTTATTTTCATTTGTACTTTGGCTACACAGAATCAGTGTATGCAGAACAATAACTTCAACTAGAGTTCAAGTATAAACAAGAACACAATAAAGTATATCAAATACCCTCAACACAAGATCAAAATGACTTTTTTAAGACGTGTATTTTATTCTTTCAGAAATTAAGATAAAATAGAAAATAGCCAAGTCATCCGAATTCATGGAGTTTCCCTAAGAAAATAATTCCCCTCACTGTACTCGAGGTTGTGGAATTTTTCCTCCCAGGATAAAATGGCTAAACAGACCAACTATAGGGTACCTCAAATGGTTGAAATATCTTCGAACGCACAGAACATTTTGATTGATCACACAGAGTAATTTGAAAGACAAGAAGTAATTTTGTATTCTAAAATTTTTGTACCAAAACCTGTGGTAGAAAGCAGATTTTTATAGCCATAACATACCTGTTCTGAAAAGAGGCAATGGTTTACTTCAAAGGTTGCACCTTTTTCGTAAACTCATGTCTGTTTATCAAGGAGTGTGTTTGTTCCGAAATAGTCATGTCATTTCATACAAATCAGTGTGTTTGTTCCGAAACAGTCATGTCAGTTCACCAAACATTGTGTCATTTTCAGAAGGGTTGCATCCTTCTGAAACTAAATATCAGTTCAAAACATTTCTTGTTCAAACCATTGCATCTGTTGTTGTTTCACTGTTACTACATGTTGTATGAATATAAATGGAGTTCCGAAACTCTGGAGTAAAAATTTACTTCATTTTTCCTTGGCATTCTTTGGAATTCAAATAAAGTTTGTCCAAAAAGATAGATCTCTTCGATCGATCATTTGACAAATTCAAATCCGAATCTGAATCCAAAGCCGAGCCGAGCGAGCGACAATGATGACGGTGCGAGGCATCTCTTATTCCTTGCCTCACTTATCCATATGGGAGTATGTTTCACAATATAAACACTTTAAAGTTTCTTTCTCCCACCAATGTGGGAGAATTTAGTAAGCTTTCCTATTTTTGAGTACACTTTCCATATTGGTGTGATCTCAATTTTTCTCTTCCACTTGGTTTTTCTCCATTTTCCATTCACACTTCTCATTTACTATAAACCCAAAAATCCCCCACATGAATGGGGAATGGCTATTTTTCATAATAGTTTTACGAACAAGTATGTGATCATCAAGTAAAGACTGATTGCATCTGGATAAATGGGTTTTTCTTTGAACTTTTCATAGTGAACATGCATCGGATGCACTCGATCAATCGGTAGATTTGATATATTTAAACCGTCGAGCTTTAATGTATACCTAGACAATACATGTCACACAACCATCCTTTTAATATTTATAGTTCTCACGGTTTTGTTCTTTTCAGCCATAAACACGTCCCGGTTTAATGAGAGCTTAGAGAATAGGCCTTTACTAACATTCTCTTTGAAGCGGCTTCCACTTCACCCTCACATAGGTGATTTCTAAACGTTCAATCCTATAGATTAAACTGTTTGGTCAAATCTGCCAAATTTAGATAATCATTAAAAGACTTTTCACCTTAAGTCTTATCCTAGTTTACTAAACATTGTCTATATCATAAGAATGGATTGGGTAATTGACAATGTTGAACCTGTCAGACACAACTTTGTTTGGTCTCCTTGAACCTAGCTCTTGGGGTCTCCAGTCTGCTAGGTAGAGTTACCACCATGCTGATTCGTCCTAGGCCTTAAACCCATTTCCTTGGATGTTCTTTCCACTCCTTCTCTAGATAGACCTTTTGTAAGTGGATCCAACACATTATCCTTTGAATTTACATAGTCAATAGTGATAATTCCACTAAAGAGACGTTCCCTAACGGTATTATGTCTCCATCGTATGTGACGAGATTTACCATTGTACATCATGCTCCCTGCCCTACCTATTACCGCTTGGATATCATAGTGTATACATACTGGTACCACTGGCTTGGGCCAATACAAAATATCTTCCAAGAAATTTTGGAGTCATTCTGCTTCTTCATCAGCTTATCTAATACGATAAATTTAGATTCCATTGCAGAGCGAGCGATACATGTCTGTTTAGATGATTTCTAAGAAACTGCTCCTCCACCGATAGTAAATACATATCCACTTGTGGATTTTACTTTGTTTGATCCGGTAATCCAATTTGCATCACTATATCCTTCAAGTACCGCAGGATATTTTATAATACAAAGCATAATTTTGAGTGTATTTAAGATACCCCGAAACTCATTTCATTGCCTTCCAGTGAGTTTTGGTGGGATTACTCGTGTACCTACTCAATTGACTAATAGAACATGTTATGTATGGCCGTGTACAGTTCATTATATACATTAAACAACTCAATACTCTTGCGTACTCCAATTGTGAGTCACTTTCACCTTTATTCTTTCAAAGTGCAAAGTTCACATCCAATGGAGTCTTGACAATACCGAATTCCATATATTTGAACTTGTCAAGTACTTTTTTGATATAATGAGACTATGACAATACTAAACCTTGTGGAGTTCAATAGATTCTTATACCTAAGATCACATCTGTAACTCCAAGGTCTTTCCTATCAAACTTTCTCTCAAGCATTCATTTGGTTGCATTTATGTCAGAAATGTCTCTGCTGGTGATCAACATATCATCCATATATAAACATACAATGACTTGGTGATTTGGAGTGTCTTTAATATAAAAATATTTATCACATTTATTTATTTTGAATTCGTTTGCCAACATGATTTGGTCAAACTTCGCATGCCATTGTTTTGGTGCTTTTTTTAGTCCATATAATGACTTGAAAAGTTTACACACCTTGTTTTTCTTTCCTGGAACCACAAAACCCTTAGGCTATTCCATGTATATTTCTTCCTCCAATTCTCTATTTAGGAAAGTGATTTTCATATCCATTTGATGTATTTCATAAGGCAATTAACATTTGAATCGATGTTATCCTTGTTACTAGCGAGTATGTATCAAAGTAATCAAGGCCTTCTTTTTGTTTGAAGCTCTTTACTACAAGTCTTGCCTTGTATTTGTTAATAGTGCCATCAATTTTCATCTTCCTTTTAAAAATCTATTAGAACCTAAAGGTTTATTTCTGGGAGGAAGATCAACCAATTCCCATGTATGGTTACTTAAGATTGAATCAATCTCACTATTGACTACCTCTTTCCAAAAGGATGAGTTCGAAGATGCCATCGCTTTCCTAAATGTTTGAGGCTCATTTTCTAAGAGAAATGTTACAAAATCCGATCCAAATAAAGTAGATGTTCTTTGACGTATACTACATCTTGGATTTTCTTCATTATGTACATTCTTACTTGGTTCATCTCGAGGTTATTTAGATCCTCTACTAGACTGTTCATGTCTAATTTTATACGGGTAAATGTTTTCAAGAAATTCAGCATTATCTGATTCAATTACCGTATTTTCATTAATATCCAGATGTTCAAATTTATGAACCAAAAATTGACATGCTTTACTACTTTTAGCATATCCTATGAACACGCAGTCCACCGTCTTAGGTCCTATCTTAACCCTTTTAGGTATAGGAATTTGGACCTTTCCGAGACACCCCCACACTTTGAAATATTTCAAGTTGGGTTTCCTTCCTTTCATTTTTTCATAAGGAATTGATTGTGTCTTACTATGGGGAACTCTGTTATATGATTGGCTGTAAGGATAACCTCCTCCCATAAGTTTTGTGATAAACCAGAACTTATAAGCAAGGGATTCATCATTTCCTTTAAATTTTGGTTTTTCCTTTTTGCAATTCCGTTAGATTGAGGTGAATACGGGGCCGTAGTTTGATGGATAATTTCATTCTCTACACATATTTCGACAAAAGGAGATTCATATTCTCCACCCCTATCACTTCTTATCATTTTTATCTTTTTATCTAACTGATTTTCAACTTTAGTTTTATATTACCTAAACGCATCTATTGCTTCTCCTTACTATTTAGCAAATAGACATAACAATATCTAGTGCAATCATTAATAAAAGTTATGAAATACTTTTTCCCACCACGTGATGGTGTTGACTTGATATCACAAATATCAGTGTGTACTAAGTCTAAAGGATTGGAATTCCTTTCAACGAACTTATAAGGATGCTTTGCATACTTTGATTCCACACACGTTTGACACTTTGATTTATTGCACTCAAAGTTTGGTAAAACTTCTAAGTTAATCAATTTTCGTAACGTTTTGTAATTAACATAGCCTAAACGTTTATGCCATAAATCATAAGACTCAAGCAAATAAGAAGAATTTGAAATTTTATTTATTTTAACATTCATTACATTCATCTTATAAAGGCCCTTGGTAAGATAGCCTTTTCCTACATACATTTCTCCTTTGCTAATTACAATTTTCCAGAAACGGTTACACATTTGAATCCTTTCTTGTCTAGAAGTGAAATAGAAATTAAATTCCTACGTAACTTCGAAACATATAAGACATTATTAAGTGTCAAGACCTTTCCGGAAGTCATCTTTAAGCAAATTTTTTCTGTTCCTTCTAACTTAGCCGTAGAGGAGTTAGCTATGTAGATCATTTCTTCTACTTTAGCAGGAGCGAATGACGAAAATAACTCCTTGTTAGGACATACATGATGGGTGGCACCAGAATCCATCCACCATTCATAAGGATTCCCCGTCAAGTTGCATTCTGAGAACATAGCACACAGATCATCAATTTCTTTATTGGATTTAATCATATTTGCTTGATCCTTCTTCTTTCCTTTCTTTGGGGCACGACAATCTGTGGAATTGTGGCTAATGTTTCCACAGTTGAAGCATTTTCCCTTGAAGTTTTTCTTGGTTTGATTGCTTCCTTGTTCAGTTTTCTTCCTTTTCTTGGAATTGTTTTGGTCATCTTCTATAATTTGTGCACCATTAATTGTAGAATTCCCTTTTGACCTTCTTTCGAAAGCTTTATTATCCTCTTCAATACGAAGTCAAACAATAATATCTTCAACAGTTATCTCCTTGTATTTATGCTTTAAGTAGTTTTTGAAGTCTTTCCACAAAGGTGGTAGCTTCTCAACTATCGCTGCTACTTGGAAAGCATCATTCACAATTAAATCTACAAAACAGTTTATGTGAGTATTAAGAACATTTTTAATTTGTTCAACTAAGGTATTTTTTCAAATATATACCTTCTGCTAGGAGATCATGTATAATGACTTACAACTCCTGTACTTGAGAGACAACAGATTTACTATCTATGATTTTCAAGTCCAGGAACCGTGCAACAAGGAATTTCTTAATTCCCGCATCTTCCATCTTATATTTTCATTCAAGTGCCCCCACAGTTCCTTTGATGTCTTGGTTCCACTATAAACATTGTAGAGGTTGTCTTGGAGACCACTCAGAATATAATTCCTGCAAAGGAAGTCCGAATGTTTTCAAGTTTCTATAATAACAAAGCGGTCTTTGTCCGAGGTTCCCTCAGGTACCTCAGGAGCGTCTTCGCTAGTGAACCATTGTAGACATAAAGTGGTAAGGTAAAAGAACATCTTTTGCTGCCACCGCTTGAAGTCAATGCTCGAAAATTTTTTGAGCTTCTCCGTCGGTGCCATTGTGGGCGGAGCATTTGTGCGACTTGATGTGGCCATATTAGTTTCCCCCACAGACGTTGTCCCATCCATCATTTGACTTTCATTAGTCATCTTTCCTTTCAACACAAGACAGAAAAATTTAGTATTTTCAGAATACTACTTATAAAGTTAAATAACTTTTCAACTTTTCTACTTGCTTCTAATTAACGATGAAGTTTGTATAACTTCAAATCATCAACCGAGTGAACTTTAATTTGTGATGAAGATTTTATGTCTTCTAATCACTAGTTAAATTCAAGCGGAGTAGAAATCTTGAAGCTTTAATCTCCAAAAGTAAGTTTTACAGATTCTGTAAAATTAATTATTTCCTTAAGATTGTTATTTTTTTGTACTTCGGGTGCATAGAATCAGTATATGCAGAACAATAACTTCAACTAGATTTCAAGTATAAACAAAAACACAATGACGTACATCAAATACCTTAACACAAGATCAAAATGACCTTTCCAAGAGGTGTATTTTATTCTTTCAAAAATTAAGATGAAACAGAAAATAGCCAAGTCGTCCGAATTCACGGAGTTTCCTTAAGGAAATAATTACCCTCAATGTACCCGAGATTGTGGAATTTTTGCTCCCAGGATAAAATGGCTAAATAGACCAACTGTAGCGATACCTCAAACGGTTAGAATATCTTCGAACACACAGAACATTTTGATTGATCACAGAGAGTAATTTGGAAGACAAGAAGTAATTTTGTATTCTGAAATTTTTGTACCAAAACCTGTGAAATAAAGCAAGTTTTTATAGCCATAACATGCCTCTTCTGAAAAGAGGCAATGGTTCACTTCAAAGGTTGCACCTTTTCTATAAATCCATGTATGTTCATCAAGGAGTGTGTTTGTTCCGAAACAATCATTTCATTTCATGTGAATCAGTATGTTTGTTCAAAAATAGTCATGTTATTTCATGAAACATTGTGTCATTTTCAAAAGGGTTGCATCCTTCTAAAACTAAATATCAGTTCAATTCATTTCTTGTTCAAATCATTGTATCTGTTACTGTTTCACAAACCATTGCACCTGTTACTGTTTCACTGTTACTGCATGCTGCATGTATATATAAATGGAGTTTCAAAACTCTACAATAAAAATTTACTGCATTTTTCCTTGGCATTCTTTGAAATTCAAATAAAGTTTGTCCAAAAAGATAGATCTCATCGATCGATCATTTGACAAATCCAAATCCAAATCCGAATTCAAATCCGAATCTGAAGTCGAGCCGAGCGAGCAACGATGATGATGGCATGAGGCATCTCTTATTCCTTGCCTCACTTATCCATGTGGGAGTGTGTTTCACAATATAAACACTTTAAAGCCTATTTGTCCCACCAATGTGGGAGAATTTAGTAAGCTTTCCTATTTTTTAGTACACTTTCCATATTGGTGTGATCTCAATTTTTCTCTTCCACTTGGTTTTTCTCTATTTTCCATTCACACTTCTCATTTACTATGAACCCAACATAGGGGGGGTAATAGGACCCCCTTTAAGTTGAGGTGTGTCATAGCCTTTTTGGGTATAGTTCAGAGGGGTAATTGGGTATTTTCTGTAGTTATAATCAGTAAAATTCAAAATTGTTATCTGGTTAAAATATATTTTTAGTTGCTTAAAGTTAGAATTATTTGGATTAAAATCCTAAATAGCAGTTTTTTGGAAAACAATTCAGTTAATCCTAATTAGCAGTCTTTTGTTAAAATCCTTCAGTTAGGATTATAGATTACTCACCTCTCTTTTTAGATCAAATTTTGGGGTTGAAAAGATTTATCAATTAATTTTTAGAGCTTAGTTAAGAATTTTTAAATATAGTTAACTTAATGAAAATTTCTATTTTTCTTCTAGAATTATTATTTTCAAATTTAAATATTCAATATTCTTTAATTTAAAATTTTTATTATAACACTTCTTAATTTTATCCTAAGAATTGCCGCATTACTTAACAATAGCTTGCCACGTGGCTTATTCTGATGCTTCATCCTCTGCTTTATAATATATATAGATATAGATATAGATTACAGATAAATATTATTTAATTAAAAAATATAAATTTATTAGTAAAAGTAGTGTACCTTCACCATTTTATAAATTAAGGATATATTTTTTCTACTTTCTTTATGAAAAGTATATTTACTCTTATTCACAAAGTTTTTTTTTTGGAACCATCCAGAAAAATTATAACCTTTGCCACAGTCTGTCCTTCAGGTGAGCACTCTAGGGTGAGAACTTTTAACCTGCTCACTGTGCAATAACTCACAAAACACACAAGAGATGTAAACCCCACTAGTCAATCCATATGCGACGAGCTCAAAATTGTGCGAAAGATGGAGACTAGATTTAATCCCTGGTCCGCCACATGAAAAATCTACTTTCCAGCCATTCAACCATACCCTTGTGGGCCTTAATCACAAAGTTGAGGGGTATATTTGTCCCTTTATTAAAATAATTATTTTTGAAAAAAAATCAACTTTTTAACAAAAAATAAGGACATATTTAGAACAATACATTCAAAATCTAAATAATCTTTATAAAAAGTACTATTTCCTCCGTTTGAAAAAAGAATGATCTGCTTTGACTTGACACAGAATTTAACAAAAGGTCAAACACATATAGAGGCCCTTACACTTATCCAAAAAATTAATTTAGACATTTAAACTTTGTCATGTTCCAATTGAACACAATATTATACACAACTTTGTTCTTATTAGATACAACAAGTTGACTTGACATTTCATAAATGAGACACATGTAGCTAATTATATGATATTGAAAATAATATTACATATTAAGAATAAATATTTCACATATTAAAAATACTATTCTACATACGTTACTTTACTCATCCATATCGCTAAAAGAAAGCTTTGATGTTTATTCTGACGTGCTCCATCCCAAAAAGTGGAAAGATGCTTGATATTATTCAGTTGTAATGATCTTAAACAATGTAACATACAAGCCTTCCAACTTTGTTACTAAATTTTGAATGTGATTATGATTCACTTTCCAGAAATAAGCACGTAAAGAGGAGGTAGAGAGGCTAATACTTCAAGCAGGAGGGAGAAAAAACTTTTATTGGTTGCTTGAATGGAGTTTTGTTATAAATGTATTTATATTATAGTGAATGTTTATATAGATAAGATGTATCAAGATCTAGTTGATATCTATCAGGATTTGAAGTATCTATCTTTTAGTGAGAAACTAGGAGCAAATTTCTTCTATAAATAGAAGGATTTCTTTCATTGTAAATCATCCCATCAAGAGATCACCCAAGAGAAATAAGAATTACTCTCTATTTTCTCTACTCCTCTTCTTTATTCTTTTATATTTCATAACATGTTATCAATACGAGACTCTGTCAAACAAGATGAGATTATAAATCTAAAGGTAATTTTAAGGTTAGTAATTCCTTATATTATCAGTATTTTTCTACTATTAATATAATTATTGTTGGATTTGGGGAAAATAATTGGTTTGGAACCATTTATATTTTAAACTTATTCCTCAAGAACGATATTATCAAAAGGGATGATAATATGTTAGGTCCCATTGATTTATAAGCCTAAGATGCCTTTATATGGATAAGATGTTGAGTATGAATCTCAATGCACCATATTGATGATATAATGATGGCTAAGGAAAACCAATATATTTTTGGTAAGAGACATGAAATTGGTCCCATTGAATATGCTCTATTCTCTTAAGAAAATGTGGTAGCATTGCATAATATGTCTAAAGGAAGAAAAGTAATTGAATGCACGAATATACGCGTGGAGAGATAATATGATAATGATCATCAAAAGTGATTATTTTCACACGCTTATTATGATCATAAGATGTGTTTATGCCTCGATTTGCTCCTGAAGTAGCAATATTTTGAAAGAGGTTCTAAGATATCAAAATTTGACAGACTTAAGGCATGATTATATTCCATTCCTGGGGAATGAGGATTTCGATTGTTTCAATACAAACGTGCACTTGATTATGATGGTATCACAACGCACCTCCGAAAGAGGCAGAATAACTGAGAAGAGTTATTTTAAAATATAATTTTAAAGTAGTAAATTTGAAATTTATTCATGTAATAGTAAATCTGAAATTTACTAAAGAAAAAAAATACATGTCATAGTAAACTTGGGTTTACTACTATAAATAAGTTTGTAAGTTTATATAAATGATTGTGACATCTCAAAGATCTGCATATTAATTATTAGACATATATTGAAGAACTAGAAGATTCTTCAAGAATTGTTTATGTCGCTTGCTCTCATGATAAGTTGGTTGGACCAACTAATATTGGGATTTGATCTATCAAAATCTAAAAAATATAAAAGGTGAATATGGGTCCGTTCACCAGTCATGTGATCTATTAAGATTCATCGATATAAGATGATCGCTAGTACATTTATTGTCAACCTGCAGTTTGACATTCATAAAGTTGTTTGATCAATAAAATTGAGTCAAGAGCATAATTTTTAGATTGTGTAATCAAGAAAATTCATCTTGATGATGATGGTTTGGCATTGAATATTTTTGATAAATAGTTGAATCATTGCTAATAAGAATAAAGCATCATGTGTTCGTTTGGAATATGATGTATTCAAAAGTACTTGTATGCATCAAACCAATAAATTATGATTAATTCCTCCTTAAAGCTGGTTCTGAGTCAGGAACTACATATTGTCCATCTAATAGTATTGAGGCGTGGTATACAATTGATGAACATACCATGATGCACAAAGATGAAATACTCAAAGAAGATAGAGAATGTATGTTAGTTTTCCTAACATAAGGGAGAGATTGTAAGCATCTATGAAATATGTTAGGAATTATCATAGATCCTCATTTGAAAGATAATTCAAAATAAATGTTGAAAGCATCTCATATTAAGCTGCAAGTGCTCCTATTTTGTATCCTTAAAGGATAAAGTCTATGCATGTGTGAAGCGTGACAGACCAATCCGTTCCAAATGAAATAATCTTTGAAAAAGATAACGAGCAAATAATCATAATAAGAAGGCAATGTGTTCTTGAAGAGCCTAGACATAACACTTCATGAAACCTTATGAAAAGTTCAGATACCTAAAAATAATAAAGTGATGATATCTCAAAATGTTATATCTCATTGTGAACCGATATAGAATGATATATCATCAATATCTTTGACACAATATTGGCATAATATTGTGAAAGATCATGAGGATCTGAATTCTACGTTAATTTAAGCATGCTGACGTAGAAACATTAATTAAGTGACATGAAAGAATGTATCTTGGTAAGCATAAAACTTATTTGATTTGCAGTCCAAATACTTAAAGATGTCACACATATTGAATTGTCACTTGACAAAAATCTATATGAAAATCCTTAAAGGATTTAAAATTCCTGAAGCATATAAATTTTTTAGGAAACTTGTTTATTATCCTTATAAGGGATAATTGATGGTTTGAATATTATTGAAACTTTTGAAGAGTTTTCAAAAGCAATAGATTAATTGCTGAAATAAGAAATATACCAATTTGGATTAGTTATGAAGTACCATATCTTATTGCAATTGGTACACTCATCTATCTTGCAAATACTACAAGGTCTGATATAGCCTTTTCAGTTAATTTATTAGTAAGATTATAGTCCCGATATTATTGGTCATGCTGATTTTGGATACTTATTTAACCCACATAAATCTTGGTCTTAAACATGCAATGTATTTACATGTGGGGATACTGTCATATCTTAGAGATATGCAAAGCAGTCCATCTAGCCACTTCATCGAACCATGCTAAGAAAATAGTTATTTATGAAGCAAGCCGAGAATGTATATGGTTGAGGTCCATGATACATCTCATTCAATAAAAATGTAATTTGAAATATGACAATGTACCCATAATTTTATACAGAGATAATGCAATATGCATAGGACATCTTGAAGGAGGATTCACAAAAGGAGATAGAACGAAGCACACTTCATCAAAGTTTTTCTATACACATAAGCTACAAAAGAATGGTGATATTAACGTGCAACAGATTCATTCGAGTGACAATATAATTGATTTATTCACCAAGTCTCTTCCAACTGCAACTTTCAAGAAGATGATGCATAATATCGGGATGCAAAGACTCAAGGATGTTCTCATTAGGGGAAGTTAATACGTGTTGTACTTTTTTTTCCTTACGAGGTTTTGTCCCACTGGGTTTTTCTTGTAAGGTTTTTAATGAGGCATCCTATATGCGTATTATTAGAGATCTGTACTCTTTTTCCTTCACTAGATTTTTTTTTTCACTGGATTTTTTCTGGTAAGGTTTTAACGAGGCACATTATCTATTAATTATATATTCTAGAGGGGAGTGTTATAAATGTATTTATATTATAGTGAATGTCTATATAGATAAAATCTATCAAGATCTAGTTGATATCTATTAGGATTTGAAGTATCTGTCTTTTAGTGAGAAACTAGGAGCAAATTTCCCCTATAAATAGAAGGGCTTCCTTCATTGTAAATCACCCCATCAAGAGATCCCTCAAGATAAATAAGAAATACTCTGTATTCTTTCTACTCCTCTTCTTTATTCATTTATATTTCATAACAAGTTTGAAAACATCAGTGCATATTAAAATTCTATTATAAGAGAAAAGGCATCATTTCATCCCTAAACTTATCTGCACCACTTACTTTAAACCTTTAATATAATGGACATTCATTTACCTCCATTAACAACTTTAAAGTGAATTAATATCACCCTTAATGCCGATGTGCAATTAAAAGGAAAAAAAAGCGCATATTTTTTTTAGAAAAAAAGAGATCGTCCCACAAATATATATATATACACACACACACACACACACACACTAGACACTAGAGCCCCATGCTCTTTTTGGTCTCAATTTATATGATACAGATAAATTTTGGAGAGTCAATTAAATTTTTTGTACGATCCTTAAATATTTTAAACTTTTAGTGATATACAATATATTTTTCATAATTTTTAGACAATACATGTTACTTTCATTGTTTAAATTTATGTGTCACTGATGTAATTTAGAGAGTCAACTAAATTTTGTAGATGTTTGTATGATCTTTAAATTTGTTGTTAATTACTGTAATTTTTTAGTATTTTTATATAATTTTTAGATAATATATGCTACTCTCTTTGTCTCAATTTATGTGATACAGATGGAGTTTAGAGAGTCAACCAAATTTTTTACATATAGTTTTCCATATTTTTAGTTATTAATTAGTGTAGTTGTAAGAATTCCCATATTAAGCATGAGACATTAAGTCTAATCCATTAAGGATCGAGAAACAAGCTAGGCATTTCACTATATGTGTCCAAATGACCAAAAAGATTCAACTAACCATAAGTCTTGGAAAATCATCAACCAAAACCTAAAACTCCTCCCAATCTAACAAGATATCACAGTTATTCTATGACGATTTATAGTACTTTCTACTATTTTCAAATAATTGTGTACTCCTATCGTAATTTATGTGATTGTGATAGTATAGGAAAAATCAATCAAATTTATTATAAGTCAATAATATTTTAAATTATTAATTATTGTGATTTATGATATTTTTTATGTTATTTTTAAATAAATATGTTACTTTCTATGTCCCAATTTATGGCTGATAGAGTTTTTAGAGTCAACAATTTATTTGTGTCCTTCAATTATATTAAATCATTAATTATTGTAATTTATACTAATTTTTATGTAATTTTTAAATACATAATGGATAAAAATAAGACAAACAAATTAAAAGGGAATATTATAATAGATTAAAACATCTAGTAACCCCCTGAACTATTACCAAATTTACTCAGACACACTCCAACTTCACAAGGGTCCTATTTCCCCCTAAACTCAATTTTAGTGTATTTTTGTCACTATTTTTAGCTGAAGTGGCACCTTTGATGTGGGCCCTAGTTTATGTAACAAAGGTGTCATGTCAGCACAAAAAGGTAACAAAATACACTAAAATTGAGTTTAGGGGGTAATAAGACCCATGTAAAGTTGGAGTGTGTCGTAGATAATTTGGCCATAGTTTGAGGGGGTCATGAATGCTTATCTCATTATAATATATAAATATATATAAAGAAAAGAAATCGCAGCCCCTTTCTTCTTTGATGCCCCCACCTCTCACCCCCACCCTATCTTATATTCTTTCTTCAAACAACCCCAACATAATTCCCTTTCTCCTTATTCCAACCCCTGCCTCCACTTCTGTTTTATTTCATCACTTTCTCTAAAAAGAAAAAATATGTATAAAAAATTGTAAATTCTAATACACGTTTTCAAAAATTCATTATAGAGAAGAAGAACAAATATATACCCAATTCAATTTGTTCAAGTCAAATAATTTCCTCAATCTGTATATAGTATAAAGGAATTTAACAGAGAAGGTGATGTGGAACCTCTCAACGTGTCATGACCCAAAAATAAGGGCTATGATGGCACATGTCACGACGTACCTTGACAAATAAGCCTATCACCTAAACTGGTACAAAAAGAAAAATAAAAATATAGAAATACCCAAGGTAAGGCTTCTAGAACGAAGCCGAACCATACAAGTAATCATAACAATGCATAAAAAACTTATCCAAAATACCAATCATGCCCAAAACCAGGTGTCAATAGTGTAAGAACTACAAATACAATCCAAGAGTCAAATACATCAGAAAAATAACCAGAAAAGAATAATATCTATCTCTGAAACTAATAAAGACATAGCTAATACAGAAAGATCGAGGTGAACTCCAAACGTATGAATGTCCAACCGCTACCTTGAGTAATCTGAACACGCCCGAAAATCAACTAGTCTGAGGCTCACTATAACACCCTGGATTTTAAAGATTACAAAATTTTCTAAAATTCTGGTCTCTGGACCCAATACAACTCGAGGGTATGAGCCATATATTGGGGTACGGATGATAAGGTCCAGCCGTATACTGACCAGAGTTGATTGGTGGGATGGATTTTGGTTACTAGAATGAATACGACTTAGGGATACGAGTGGTATTAGTGGTTATAGATCATTTGTTTCCTTAACTTAATCTTAGACTTGGTTACTTAGGTTGGATCTGAGTACGAGTTGCTCATCGTGAGCCATAAGCCAGGGTACGAGTCGTACCATGGACCCGTATGGTGTACAGTGTCTGAATCTTCCTTCAGATTAAATTTTCCAGGGGTACGGATGAAGGGTGCGAAGCGTTTGTTGTCAATACGACTTGGTTGGATGAGTCATATACTGGACAGTATTAGATTCAAGGATTGAGGCCAGGATATGAGTGGAGAATACCAATCGTATTGGAGGGTACGACTCGTGTGGGTCAGTCGTACCCTTATGATGGGATTTTGATGCAACTTAAGTGGGCGTATTCTATATATTTTTCCACTTATCCTAATAAGTTCCCATGACTTAACCTTCTTTGGGGGTTATTTACCCTATTATTTCATTCATTAACACTTAGAAACTTTTCTAAAATACTCCATAATTCTCTCAAGAGATTTTGGTCAAGGGAAGCTAGGGTTTCAACTAAAGGATCAATTTGGGGCTTGTCTTGGTGATTTATTTCCATTACCATCTTGGTTTAAGGGATGTTCTCTCCCCTCATTATTAATTTTATCTAAATTCATGGTTTTTATGAATGTTTTCATGACTTTATTGATTGTATGATTTTGATTTTCAAATATGACTTAGGGGTTTTGATATTAAATGGTAGGTTATAGTTTCCCATGATTTTAATTATGCTTTTATATGCATTAATGGTGGTTTTGGAAAATTAGATTGCATGGAAATAGTTTATTGGTAATTGAAATTGATTTTGGTTATATTATGCCCCCAATGTATTTGACAAAATACTTATAAATATATATTTATTGCATTGACTACTTTTAATAGAACCCTTGCTTGTTTTAAAACTTGTTAAAGGAATTATGCATGGTTTAAATGGCTTAGAATAGTAAATGTTTAATGTTTATGCTTAAAAGACACATGGAATCCCCCATGTGTTTTAACATGGTAAATGGAAGGGCACTTGAAAGTCTCCTTAAACCTCTGTATGATTAGCTATGGATAATACTTTCAAGTAAGGATTGGTACGACGATACCAATATTAATGGACTTGGTTAAGAAATGGATAATAGTTTGGTTATTTGAAAATTGGTTTTAATTAAGTAATAATGGCGGAATGTGTAGCAAAGCCATGGAAGGTGGAGGTCTTGGGGGGACCAAATCTAAAAACTTATATTTGCCAATTGACCGTGTGAGTGATGTCACTATATTTGGGGGATGTACTAGTCATCCCAAGGTTTTCTTTCCTGGTCATGTGGCTACATGCACTGGTCCCTTTCAGGAAGGAGAGCTGAACCCAACCCATATAGCCTATGGGTGGTTTAGGACGGCAATGCTACATAATCCAAGTAAAGATTTTAAAGGCATGCTAAACTCTATCCCTTTTCCCGACATGGTGTTATATATTTATGTATGATTGTGTGCATATAGATAGTTTTACTTGGTTTTATAAATGGAATTATTTTATTCTTACCATAAGATCATACTAGCGGTCACTCGCTAACCTCGTCTACTGGTGGTTGTATACCAATGCTATGCAAGAACTGGCTATTCTACTCCTCTTACATAGTGATTGACTTAGGGATCATCATTTAGACTGAAGTGGTGAGCTTTTATCCTTTTGAAAGGCTTCATTTTATGTTATAGGTTTGCTAGACACTTTGATTTTATTTTAGCTTTTGGTTTTGACTATGGTTAGGGGCATGTCCCAATCGAATTTCATTACTTTTTTGGTTAGAGGCTTTATGATACTTCTATGGGTTGGAATGGGCAGGATCGATATTGGTGTCATCATTGGCATTGGAATAAGCTGAATGACTAATATCATTAGATGATACTGTCGGTTGTTCCATCCTATTTCATTATAGGATCAATTATATTATGTTTTGGAACATCCTTGGTTATGGCCCTTATTTTGGTATGGTTTGGTATAATTGGATTATTAGTATGGTATGGTTGGACTCGGTTAGGTCGGTCATAATTGTGATCTTATCCTAGAGTCTTTATGTGAGCTATTACACTATCTTGTTACATGCTTGAAATTCAGCCAACTCAGGGCAGGTGGCTTGAGGTTGGGTTAGGTAACGGGGGTGGTGTCCGGCACTAGTCGGACTTGGGATGCCCATTACAACAAGGCCCTAGGGTGGGTCGTGTCAAGTTGGTATCAGAGCCTGGTTTCATGATTAGTTGGAAGTTTACAAAGCCGTGTCAAGTAGAGTCTCTTTTAGGGGCGTGTAGCACGCCACACTCATAAGGGTGAAACTACAAGACATTTAGGAATGTTTCACTTTCTTGGTATACTATTTTCAAGCTTCCAGTCTCATTCCTGGAATCTTCTCTAATCCTTGTTTGTCCTCTTTCATATCATGCCTCGTAGATCTAAAACACAAGAAAAAAATTTTATCCCATCTAGGGATAATATTGAAGAGTGCATCCTACTTTTGGGTTCATCTTCAATCTCATGGTTCTATCTTTGATAGTTTGGGAGTTCCACCAATTACTACAAGTCCTCCTTAAGGTGAGGTGACTAATGCAAAATTCTGTTAGTCTATTCATGTTATTGCTCAGATGGTCATTGCTCAGGCTGAGCGGGGTATGATTGGTGCTTTGTCTGCTGAGGCCACAAGGGTTAGCCAATTTATGAGGATAATTCCTCCCATTATTTCGGGAGTGAAGGTGGAAGAGGATCCACAGGGCTTCTAAGATAAAATGGGAAAGATATTTCGGGTGATATAGCTACTAATGTGGAGGGGGTAAACTTTGTAGCTTATCAGCTCAAAGATATGGCATATCAGTAGTATGAAGAGTGTATAGGTATAGAAGTGATATGGAAGAATAAGTCTTGTGGGATACTTTTTCTTAAGCCTTTTTAGATTGTTTCTTTCCCCAAGAGTTGAGAAAAGTAAAGATGGAGGAGTTTGTGAACCTCAAGCAGGGGAGAATATCTATCAAGGAATATGCCTTGAAGTTTCATTAATTGCCAAGGTATGTTCCTAATTTAGTGGCTGACATATGAGAAAGGATACGGAAGTTCACTTCTGGGTTGAATTGGGATTTTATTATTGAGAGCAAGATTGCCTTGTTGATTAAGGATACGAACATCTATAGGTTGACTGTTCATATGTTGTAGGTAGAGGATAAGGAGTGGAAATAGGGAAAGTTTAGAGATAGGCAGGGTAAGAGGAGTAGGCTTTCTGACTAGGGAGGTGCTCAGTCTTAGGGTGGTCGATATGGTGGCAAATAGCAAAAAAAAAAGTGGGGGATTTTTGGTTCCTACTCTTCTTGTAGCTAATTTTGAACACTCACCTTCTCTCTCCTTCTCTCTCGGGACCTTCTCTCTCTAATGCTCACCTTCTATCTCCAACGCTTACCTTTAACATTTAACGCTCACCTTCACGCTCCACCCTGACTGACTGGCAGCTTTTGAAGTTAGCAATGGTGTCGATTGAGCTAGAAAAGGTAATGTTGAACCTCTCTCCCACCCTAGATCTCCCTCACCCCTAGTTTCTCTTTGTACTCACCCCCTCCCCCTTTCCCCCCTAAATTCCCTTCTGGTTCCGTCGCTCCGGTCACCGGTGGAACTATGATTCCCACTGACTCGATGCCAACAACAGTAAGGGGTTTTACCTGTGGCAAAATAGGTAGGTCAAACAGGTGGTTCAGGTTATAAGACGTCCAGATCCTGGCAAGATTGTAGAAGGCTCTCCGTAGTTACTTTGGCGACTCTCTAGTGACACTCCGAAAATGTACCAGCAGTTCTTTTACCAGTGACCTTACTCCGGCAATGATTTTTGATATCAAATTGATGGAACCAGCAGCTAGCAGGCATACCAGTGACATCTAAACTTTTAGGCATTTAGCCACTTCAGTCAATTTTTGATTTCCTATATATTATTTTGTTGTCGTGTCCCTGTCTCTTATTACGGCTTCTGTTTCACTTTTTGCACCCTTCTTGTTGCTTGTGTGGGTAGTAGTGTCTATCTGCTTTGTGTGAAGATTGTTGTTGAGTTGTGTTCTGGATTAGTACATCGCTTGACTTAGTATTAATTTGTGGGGTAGACTTTTTCTGTGATTATTCCATCTACTTTACTTGTACCTTTCTTTTTCTGTTGTTGCTTTATTACTATCACCTCTTATGTTGGTTCATATTATTTAATGTACTATCTCTTGTATCTTGACTTGCATGTCTGCTGTAGTATATTCGTGACTTGTACCGCCCCTTATTATTTGTTTGGCTGTCCTTGGTGCCAGGCCATTAGTGTGCTCTATTTTTCTTACTGTTAGTTTTGTCCTTTCCTTGGTTTTGTTTTTTCTCCCTATTTGAGTTTAGTTTTTTTTCTTGATTATTTCTTCTAATTTGTGTAAGCCTTGTATTTCCTGCTACTGCTTTGTTACTACCATTATTTATATTTTCTTATATTTTCTTGTAGTAGTGGCGGTGGGCGTTGATGGTTGGATAGGGTCATGTCCAAGGGGGTTGGGGTGAGGGGCTGTTATGGGGTGGGGGAAGAGGAAAGGGCGGGGGTGGGAGGGAGGCCAAGGTTTGTCCTCAGGGACGGTAGAAGAAGATGTGTGGATAGAGATGGTAGGCTGAAGGTTGGGTCTTGGAATATAGGGACTCTTTAGGGTAAGTCCATAGAGCTTGTGAAGATTCTTAGAAAGAAGAGGATTAATATTGCGTGTGTTCAAGAGACCAAGTGGGTAGGGTATAAGGCTAGGGATGTGAATGGTTACAAGCTTTAGTACTTTGGGGGAGAGAGGCATAGGAATAGAGTTGGCATCTTAGTGGATAAAGAGTTTAGAGGTCAGGTGGTAGAGGTAAAGAGGATTAGCGATAGGTTGATGACTATTAAGTTGGTCATTGGGGGGTTTACCCTGAACATGTGTAGTGCTTATGCGCCGCAAGTGGGCTTGGATGGGGAGGAGAAGATGCGGTTTTGGGAGGCTTTGGATGAGTTGGTGAGAGGCGTGCCTAGATCGGAGAAGATTATTGTAGCAGGAGATTTCAATGGGCACATCGGGGCGTTACCAGGAGGCTTTGGTGATGTGCATGGTGTTTTTGATTTTGGGGAAAGAAATAAAGAGGGGACTACTCTATTGGATTTTGCGAGGTCCTTTGGACTGGTGGTGGTAACTCGGGCTTCTCGAAGAAGGATGATCACCTGATCACCTTCCAAAGTGCGATAGCCAAAACCCAGATTGACTTTTTATTACTTAGGAAAGAAGATAGGGTGTTGTGTAAGGACTGTAAGTTCATCCCGAGTGAGAATCTTTCGACCCAGCATAGGCTCTTGGTTATGGATTTAGGTATAAAGAAAGATAGAAAGAGAAAGGGTGAGGAGTGTAGACCTAGAATTAAGTAGGGCATCTTAACGCCAGTGAATGCGTGAGAGATAAGGAAGAAGTTGGCGGGAATGGGGGTTTGGAAGTGTAGGGGGGACGTGGATAGTATGTGAGATAGGGTGGCTAGGTGGATCAGAGAGAATGCTAGTGAGGTGTTAGGTATTTCTAGGGGCCGGGCCAGGCATCATCGGGGGGATTGGTGGTAGAATAAAGAGGTTAAGAAGAAAGTGGAGACCAAGAAAGGGGCGCATGCTAAGTTGGTTAAGAGTAAGGACGAAGAAGAGAAGCAGGTAAACAGGAAAGAGTACAAGTTAGCTAGGAAGAAGGATAAGTTAGCAGTTATGGTGGCTAAGACGGCAGCTTTTGAGAGCTTGTATACGGGGTTATAGGAGAAAGAAGGGGAAAAAAAGTTATTTAGACTCGTTAAGGCTAGGGAGAGGAAGGGTAGTGACCTCGACCAGGTGAAGTACATTAAGGGGGAGGATGGTACAGTGTTGGTGGAGGACGGACACATTAAGAATAGATGGCAGTCGTATTTTCATAGGCTCTTGAATGACGAAGGGGATAGAGCTATTGTGTTAGAGGAACTGGAGCACTCAGAGGAGTGTTGGGATTTTAGTTATTGTAGATATTTCAAGGTAGAAGAGGTTAGAGAGGCTATTCGCAGGATGCAAAGAGGTAGGGCGACGGGGCCTGATGAGATACCGGTGGATTTTTAGAAGTTTTCTGGTGAGGCTGGTTTAAGGCGATTGACTGGATTGTTTAACAAAATTTTCAAGACGGCAAAAATGCCCAAGGCTTGGAGGTGGAGTACTATAATCCCTCTTTATAAGAACAAGGGTGACATTCAGAGTTGCAATAACTATAGGGGTATTAAGTTATTGAGTCACTCTATGAAGATTTTGGAGAGAGTGGTCGAGGTGAGGCTGAGATGGATAGTGTCTATTTCAGAGAACCAGTTTGGATTTATGCTTGGCTGCTCGATGATGGAGGCAATTCAGCTGGTATAGAGGCTGGTGGAATAGTATAGGGAAAGGAAGAAGGACCTGCACATGGTGTTTATTGAATTGGAGAAGGCATATGACAAAGTCCCCAGGGAGGTACTTAGGAGATGCTTGGAGGTGAGTAGAGTCCCGATGGCATATATCAGAGCAATTAAGGACATGTATGATGGAGCTAAAACTCAGGTGAGGACAGCGGGAGGAGACTCAAAGCATTTCACTGTCTTGACAGAATTGCATTAGGGATCTACTCTTAGTCCTTTTTTGTTTGCTTTGGTGATGGATGTGTTGACGCGCGTATTCAAGAAGAGGTGCCTTGGTGTATGCTTTTTGCAGATGATATAGTTTTGATTGATCAGACACGGGGGGTGTGAATGATAAACTATAGGTGTGGAGACAAACTCTTGAGTCGAAAGGTTTCAGGTTGAGTAGGAGCAAGACAGAGTATTTAGAATGCAAGTTTAATGACGTGAGGCTGGAGAATGAGGTGTTAGTGAAGTTGGAATCACAGGTGGTATGTAAGAGTGATAGTTTCAAGTATCTCGGGTCCGTAATTCAGGGTAACAGTATTGATGAGGATGTCTCGCACCGTATTGAGGCGGGATGGATGAAGTTAAAGCTCTTTTTAGGGGTGTTGTGTGATAAAAAGGTGCCACCCAAGCTTAAAGGCAAATTCTATAGGGAGGCGGTCCGTCCGGCCATGTTGTATAGAGCAGAGTGTTGGCCAATTAAGAACTCCCACATTCAAAAAATGAAGGTGGCAGAAATATAGATGTTGCATTAGATTTGTGGGCTGACTAGGGGGGATAGAGTTTGGAGTGAGACTATCAGGGAGAAGGTTGGTGTGACTCCAGTGGAGAATAAGATGCGGAAAGTCTGATTGAGATGGTTTGGACACGTGATGAGGAGGGGCATGGATGCCCCAGTTCGTAGGTGTGAGAGGCTAGCTTTGGATAGTTTTAGGTGGGGTTAGGGTAGGTCAAAGCAGTACTGGGAAGAGGTGATTAGGTGAGATATGGAGCAGTTACAGTTCACTGAGGACATGACCCTAGATAGGAAGATCTGAAGGACACGAATTAGGGCAGAAGGCTAGGGTCAGTTTGGGTCGCTAGTGTAGGAAATTACTTGGTGGGGGTATTATTTTTGTTATGGTACCTTGTTTTATGCTTTATTATGAATCTATTTACTTTTCTCTATTTTCTATTAATTGTGGGTGTCGTAGTTATGTTATGCCATCTTGTTCCATGCTTTACTATGAATTTGTTTAGTATTTCGTGTCTCGAGTCGGGGGTCCATTGGAAATAGCCTTTCTACTTCTTTAGAGGTAGAGGTATGGACTGCGTATATCTTACCCTTCCCAGACCTCACTATGTGGGAATACATTGGGCTTGTTGTTGTTGTTGTACTCTTCTTGTAGCTCCTTACCAGTTAGGCAACAGGCGTCATCATGGTGGTGACAATATCCAAAAATGGGGTCGCCAATCTCAGGCAAGCGGAGGTCAATCAATTTCTCCATGCCCTTCTTGTAAGTTCTGTGGTTGTTCTTATCGGGGTTATTGTGATGAAGGAAAGAAAAATGCTTCAAATATGGCCAGGAAGGTCATCGGCTCAGGGATTGTCTGATTAATAAGGTTGCTATGGGGGCGAATAAGATTCCTATGGCCTTATTTTCTGCTCCTACACCTGGTGGTGTTGCATCTAGTTTTGTTAATACTCCTGGTTCTAGTGTTGGTCGGAATAGGTTGTATGCTTTGGCATCTCGACAAGAATTCGAGGCATCACCAGATGTTGTTACTGGTACGTTATAGATTTTCTCTCATGACGTATATTATTTGTTTGATCCAAGTTGACTCTCTCCTATGTGACTCCTTATATGTATCTATCTTTTGATTTTGATTCGAAAGTTATTTTGGATCCTTTTTCTATTTCTACCTCAGTAGGTGACTCAATTATTGCAAAAAGAGTCTATAGGGGGTATGGTATCTATTGGTGGCAAGTAGACCTTGGTGGATCTATTTGAGTTGGATATGGTAGATTTCGATATCATTCTAGGTATAGATTGGTTGAACTTTTCTTACGTGTCCTTGGATTGTCGAACTCGTAATGTTATCTTTAGGTTCCCTGGTGAATCAATTATAGAGTGAAAGGGTGTTTCTTTAGCTCCTGGGGGGAAGTTTATTTCTTATCTTAGAGCTTGGAGGTTAATTTTGAAAGGGTGTCTTTATCACATAGTCTGGGTTAAATATTCTAACTAGAAAGGTCCTTTTTTCCATTCAGTTCTAGTGGTTAATGAGTTTACAAATGGATGATCTTATTGGTGTTCCTTCGGATAGGGAAATAGAGTTTGGTATTGATCTAATTTTGGGCACTCATCGAATTTCTATTCCTCCGTTTAGAATGGCTCCGGCTGAGTTAAGGGAACTCAAGGAGCAACTTAAGGATCTTCTAGATAAGGGGTTTATTTATCCTAGTGTATCTCCTTAGGGTACACCAGTGTTGTTATGCACTAGAAAGATGGTTCCCTTCGGATGTGCATTGACTATAGACAGTTAAACAAGGTGACGATCAAGAACAAGTATCCTCTTCCAAGGATAGATAATCTATTTGACTAGTTTCAAGGTGTCAAGTTCTTTTCTAAGATAGATCTTTGGTCTAGGAACCTTCAACTAAAGATTAGGGGGTGGATATCCTTAATACGGTTTTTCGTACTCGGTATAGGTACTTTGAGATTTTGGTATTGTCATTTAGGTTGACAAATGCTCCGATGGCATTTATGGATCTGATGAATAGGGTTTTTTATCAGTATTTGGATCTCTTTGTTATAGTGTTCATTGATGACATTCTGGTTAATTCAAAAAGCGAGGTGGATCATGCTAATCACCTTGTATGCCAAGTTTAAGGGAATAACAGTTGTATGCCAAGTTCTCCAAGTGTGAGTTTTGGTTGAACATTGTAACATTCTTTGGTCACATTATTTCTTGTGAGGGGATCATGGTGGATCCGTAGAAAGTTGTTGTGGTGAAGAAGTGGCCTAGACCCACGACTCTATCCAATATTTGGAGCTTCTTGGGTTTAGCTGGGTATTATAGGCAGTTTGTGGAAAACTTTTTGCCGATAGCTGCTCCTTTGACTAAGTTAACTCAGAAGAAGGTCAAGTTTTCTTGGCCAGATATTCGTGAGGGGAGTTTCGAGAAGTTAAAGAATAAGTTAACTTCGGCTCCAATTCAGACTTTTCTAAAAGGCAATGATGGGTTCGTGGTTTACTGCGATGTATCTCGAGTAGGTCTTGGTTGTGTGTTGATGCAGCATGGATTGGTGATTCCTATGCTTCCAGTCAGTTGAAGGTACATGAGAGAAATTAACCTACTCATGATTTGGAGCTATTGGTGGTTGTGCTTGCTTTGAAAATATGGCGATATTATTTATATAGTGTTCATGTGGATATATCTTCTGATCATAAGAGTCTACAGTATGTGTTCACCCATAAAGATCTTAATCTCAGGCAGAGGAGATGGCTTGAGCTTCTCAAGAATTATAAAATGAGTCTTCACTATCATCCAGGTAAGGATAATATGGTTATTGATGCTCTTAGCAGGTTATCCATGGGGAGTTTGGCTCATATGAAGAAAAAAAAGCGGGAACTGGTGAAGGATATTCACCGTTTAGCTAATCTTGGAGTTTGCCTCTTAGACTCCAAGAATAGTGGTGTGATGGTAAAAGCAGTGGTTTGATTATCTTTTGGTGTGGAGATTAAGGAGAAGCAAGTTCTAGATCCTATATTGATGAAAATCAAGAGTGACGTTGGTGGGCAAAAGGTAGTAGTGTTTGACATTAGTGGTAATGGTACTTTATGGTACCAAGGGAGGCTGTGTATTCCTAATATCGATGGGTTGCGACAAAGGATTTTGGCTGAGGTACATGATTTGTGCTATGTTGTTCATCTCGACTCGACTAAGATGTATCATCATCTCAAGGAGATCTATTGATGGAATGGCATGAAGAGAGATGTGGTTGATTTTGTGGTCAAGTCCATGGTGTCTCAACAACTTAAAGTTGAGCACATAAGGCCAGAAGGGTTATCAAGAAATTAATTTTCCCAAATGAAAGTGGGAAGTGATCAATATAGACTTCGTTACCGGTCTTCCTCAGTCTCAGGATCAATATGATTCGATTTGGGTCATTATGGATAGAATGACTAAGTCTGCCCACTTTTTGCCAGTGCGGACACCTTCTCGGCGAAGGATTATGCTAAGTTGTATCTTCAGGAGATTGTGAAGCTGTATTGGGTGCCTATTTTGATTATTTTTTATCATGGAACGCAGTTTACATCTCACTTCTAGAGGTCTTTTCAGAGAGAGTTGGGGACCATGGTGAGTCTGAGTACTGCTTTCCATCCACAGACGGATGGCCAAGCGAAGAAAACTATTCATACATTGAAGGATATGCTTCGGGCATATATGATTGTTTATGGTGGAAATTGGGTTGAGCATCTACCTTTGGTGGAGTTTTTTTTACAACAATAGCTATTATTCTAGTATTGGTATGGCCCCTTTTGTGGCATTGTATGGTAGGAGGTATAGATCTGCTATTGGTTGGTTTGATCTTGGTAAGGCGAACATGTTTGGTCCCGATTTGGTTTACCTGGCTATTGAGAAGGTGAAGGTTATTTGGGATTGGCTTAAGGCTACCCGAATTCGCCAAAAGTCCTTTATGGGTACTTGGCATAAAGACTTGGAATTTGAGGTTGGGGATAAGATTTTCCTCAAGGTATCTCCCATGAAAGGAGTTATAAGGTTTGGCAAGAAAAGGATGCTCAATCCTCAGTATGTGGGTCCTTATGAGATTTTACAGTGAGTTGATAATGTTGCTTATGAGTTGGAGTTGCCTTCTAACTTGAGCTTGATTCATTCGTTATTTCATGCTTCCATAATGAGAAAGTGCATTGGTGATCCTTCTTCAGTTGTTCCTTTGGAAGGATTGGGTATCACGGATTCCTTGTCTTATGGACAGGTCTTGATTGAGATCTTGGATAGGTGGGTTAGTCGATTACAGACCAAGGATATGTCTTCGGTTAAGGTTTTTTGGTAGAACCATAAGGTAGAAGAAGCTACATGGGAAACAGAGGAGAACATAAAATCCAAAGATCACATTTGTTTTCTTCTCCTGGTATTCGTGCGGAAGGTATTTGTCTTTAACACATCTTTATTTTCTGAGTTTGTTAATGGAAAGATTAATATCTTTGCTTCTTTTTTTTCAAACTTTGTTAAAGATTAGGAATATATATATTTGATAATGCAAATGACTCTTGTGTGTGGATACCCCTACCTTGTCCGTCATTTAGGGATGAATGTTCCTAGTGGGGGAGACTATAACACCCTAGGTTTTAACCCTTAGAAAATATTCTAAAATTCTAGTCTCTAGACCAAATACGGCTTGAGGGTATGAGTCGTATTTGTGGTACGGATGGTAAGGTCCAACCGTATACTAACCAGTGTTGGTTGGTGGGATGGATTTTGGTTACTGGAATAGATACGACTTAGGGGTATGAGTTGTATTGGTGGTTACGTATTGTTTGGTTCCTAAATTTAATCTTAGACTTGGTTACTTGGGTTAGATCTGAGTATGAGTGGCTCACAATGAGACGTAAGCCAGGGTACAAGTCGTACCATGGACTCCTATGGTGGACAGTGTCTAAATCTTCCTTGAGCTTAAATTTTCCAAGGGTATGGATGAAGCATATGGATCTTACAATACGACTTTTTTAGATGAGTCGTATGCTGGACAGTGTTGGATCCAAGGGTAGAGGCCACGAAATGAGTAGAGGATACCAATCGTATTAGAGGGTATGACTCGTATGGGTTAGTAGTACCCCTATGATGGGATTTTGGTGCAACTTAAGTGGGGGTATTATGGACATTTCCCAGTTATCCTAATAAGGTCCCACGACCTCAAACCTCCTTTGGAGGTTATTTACCCTATTTTTCCATTCATTAGCACTTAGAAACTTTACTAAAACACTGCATAATTCTCCCAAGAGTTTTTGGGCAAAGGAAGCTAGGGTTTCAACTAAAGGATCAATTTGGAGCTTGTCATGGTGATTTATTTCCATCATTATCTTAGTTTAAGGCATGTTCTCTTCCCTCATTGTTATTTTTATCTAAAGGCATGGTTTTTATGAATGTTTTTATGACTTAATTGATTGTATGATTTTGCTTTTCAAATATGATTTGGGTGTTTTGATATTAAATAGTTGGTTATGGTTTCCCATGGTTTTAATTATGCTTTTATAAGCATTAATGGTGTTTTTGGATAATTGTATTGCATGTGAATGGTTTAATGGTAATTGGAATTGGTTTTGGTCATATTATTCCCCCAATATGTTTGACAAAATGCTTATAAAGATATGTTCATTGCATTGACTACTTTTAATGGAACTCTTGCTTGTTTTAAAACTTGGTAAAGAAATTATGCATAGTTTAAATGGCATGGAATTGTAAATGACTAATGGTTATGCTTGAAGGGAAAATTTAATTCCCCAAGTGGTTTATCATGGTAAATGGAAGGGCACTTAAAAGTCCCCTTAAACCTCTATATGATTGGCTTTGGATAATACTTGCAAGTGAGGATTGATATGACGATACCAAGATTAATGGACTTGGTTGACAAATGGATAATGGTTTGGTTATTTTAAAATTGATTTTAATTGGGAAATAATGGAGGGATGTGCAGCAAAGTCGTGGAAGGTGGAGATCCCGGGGAAACCAAAACTGAAAACTCATATTTGCCGATATGAGGTTGGTCTTAGTGACCGTATGCATAATGCCACACTATATTTGGGGAATGTACTAGTCATCCCAAGGTTTTCTTCCCTGGTCATGCGGCTACACGCACTAGGGCCCTTTAAGCAGGGGGAGCTAAGCCCATATAGCCCATGGATGGTTTAGGAAGGCAAAGCTACGCAGCGCAGGTAAAGGTTTTAAAGGCATGCTAAACCCGATCCTTTTTTCCGGAATGGTTATATATGTGTGTGTGTGTGTATGGTTGTGCGCATATGGATGGTTTTACTTGATTTTATAAATGTCATTATTTTATCTTTACCCTCAGATCATGCTATAGGTCACTCGCTAACCCTTTCTACTGGTGGTTGTATACCCACGTTATACACGAACCGACAGTTCTACTCCTCCTACATAGTGATTGACTCGGGGATCAGTATTTGTACTGAAGTGGTGAGCTTCCATCATTTTGGAAGGCTCTATTTCATGTTATGGATAGTTTTAGACACTTTGATTTTATTTTGGATATTGGTTTTGTCTTTAGTTGGGGTATGTCCCAACCAGATTTTATTACTCTTTTGGTTAGAGACTTTATGGTACTTCTATGGATTGAAATGGGCGGATTCGGTATTGATGTCGGCCTTGGCATTGGAATAAGCTGAAGGAATGACATTATTTGATGATATTGTTGTTTGTTCTATCCTATTTCACTTTGGGATCAATCATACTATGTTTTGGGACATCCTTGGTTATGGCATGGTTTATGGCCCTTGTTTTGGTATGGTTTGGTACGGTTGGATTATTGGTTTGGGATGGTTGGACTCGGTTGGGTCGGTTGCGGTTGTGAACTTATCCTAAAGTCTTTATGTGAGATGTTAAACTATCTTGTTATATGCTCAAAATTCAACCAACTCAGGGCAGGCGGCTGGAAGTTGGGTTGGGTAATGAGGGTGGTCTCTAATCCTAGTCAGACCTGAGACGCCCATTACGACAAGGCCCCAGGACAAGTTGTCACGCACCCGAACTTGAAGCTGCACCTAAAGGGTAAAGTAGGAGTGAGTCCAGTCCACTTGTACTCAGTAGGTATCATAGGCCGACCGAACAAAGTAGAAAATAAAGCTTACAAAATACACACTAAGGACGTATCACCTACAATTAGAACATGTCCCACATCGCTTGCACTACCAGTTCTGATATGTCACATATATTGAAACATCACAACAAGATAGGACACAAGTATATATTATATAACATATAAGTAGAACAAGGGAGAACATGTATATACAAGATCATCAAATATAAGAAACGGAAGATACAACAAATACATAGATGACAAGTCAATATAGCAATACAACACAATATAACACATTAAAGTAAGTGCAATGTATATGATGTGACACGGTCCGAACCAGGACCTAGTCATGCCGGCTATCTCAAGTCCAACTAGGATCGGAGAACACCCCCAATACCCAACCATTAACCACCCTACACCATATGTCGGATAAATTTCAACACACATAACAAGATAGAACAATAATAATTAAAAGACAATAAAGTAAGTCTATAACCATAACCAAACAGCCACAACCAAATATCCAACCAATACCAATCCTAATGCCAATAACAATACCAATGCTAACACTAATTTCAACACCGCCAATGCCCATAGTAGTCTGACAAAGCTTCTAACCGAAATCAAAGAATATCTAGTTGGGACATGCTCCCGACCATAGCCAAAATCAAACAAAATTAATAACAATAATGAAAAGAAGTCCATAGCATGAAATGGAGTCTTCCGAAGTACGGAAGCTTACCACTTCAATCTGACTCAAATTTGTCCCCGATTCTTTATCAATGAGCAAGAGGAATGGTAGTATGGTTGGTTTCTGCATCACGTAGGGATACAGCTTTTGAAGACAGTTAGCGGAGTGAACGCTAGCATGTAACTCAGGGATAAAGATAAAATAATCTCATCATTCAAAACCAAATCAAATAACCATAAGCAATCACATATATACATATATATATATATATCATATCGGTATAGAGAACAAGATTTAGCATGTATTTAAAATCTTAACCTGCATTGTGTAGCTTAAACCTTATAAAATCCACCCACGAGCTATATGGGTTTAGCTTCCCCGGCTGAAAGGGGCCCGGTGCTTATTAGCCGCATGAATTAGGGTTATCAAGAAAGACCAGGGAATGACCCGAACCCACGTCAAACCAATATATAATCATATCAATAGTATGAACCACGCACACAGGTCAGACAAACAAAACCTTAGGATGGCAATCACGAGTTTCCAGTGTCCGACCTTCGGACCTACACCTTCACGACTAGCTATCACAACCCCCATTATTGCCCAATTAAAACCTTTAACACATAACCAAACCACCAATTCCATGAGCTAATTATTAAGGCATTAATAAGAGGTATCATCATACCGATTATAGGTTGCAAGCAATGTCACCAGCCAACACTTAGGAGAATCCTTCATACCCCGCAGACTCCATTATTAAAATCACTTGAGGGATTCCTTCGTACCCTACATAGTTTTCAAAAACAGCCTTAACCATTTGGTTCCATGCATTAGTTTCAAGAAATAGTCAAATCAAACACTTTAGGGATTCCAATGTACCCCTAGATCAAATTCCCACCTTTCTTATAACTACTAACCAGTTTTACAAAACAAGGTTAGGGTTATAACTTCTTAAAGAGTCACAAGTTTAAAGCAATTTACAAGTATCAAGTTCAACCACCCTACCCATGCAACCACATGTTCAAAACCATAAATAAAATAAGGAAAACCATAATTAAACCATGAGAAACAATATTCAACCATGAACAACCGAAACCCCCAACCTTTATTTCAAAATCATAACAATACCATGAAAACCATATATTAAAATATATGCCTTGAGTAAAATAACTGTGAGGGAGGAGTAACATACATTAGACACCAAGAAGCACGAAGAGAAACCGCTCTAGAAAGCCTTAATGGATTAGCTTGATGAAACCCCATCTTTTGCTTGAACAGAGTTTGAGATAGAATTTAAGAGTGTTTTAATAGGAATAATGTGCTAATGAAGTCCCAAAGGATATTTTAAGTCGTGATATCAAAGGGACTTAAAGTTGGAAATGTCCAGAATGTCCCCAACTTAAAAGCTGTCAAAAGGACGCATGTGGTTACGAGTCGACCCCTTGACTTGTGACCACAACCTATGACACGTACCCTTGAGTCATCACCAATACAGTGAGTTGGACACCCATACACTATCTACCATACAACTCCATGATCCTACCCATGACCTGACCAAATGACTCATATGGTCTAGTCGTATCCAAGGAAGAACCCAACGGATTGGACACTGGAAAACATTTAACTCAGCCCTACCACTCATACCCTATCCTCACGGTTCTTAGTAAGCCACTCGTACTCAGAACCAAGCCAAGCCACTAAGTTACTAATTTGATTAAGGATCATCCTAACAACTCGCCACCACCTCTAACGACTCATACAACCAAGTCGTTACCTAGATCAAAAACCCAAATACCACCCACTAGATACCTAACTACTAAGGTCACCTGACCCATACCCACACTATACGACTCGTATGATGAGTCGTTACAAGGACAATAAGCTCAAAACTTAAGAATTTTCCAAGGGCCAAAATCCAAGGTGTTTTAATTCTCCTCTACTTGGATTATTCATCCTCGAATGATAGGACAAGGCAGTGACTAACATGAATAAACCCCCAAAAATCTCTACTTTTACCTTTAAGATAGAAAATAGATTACCAAGGAATTCACCATCTACCTTTAATAAGTACATAAAACAAAGATATTAAGAACAACACATACCTCAACCCTGATTTTTTTTGAAATGGCAAAAAAGAATGGATACTTGGACTTCATATCCTCTACAGCTTCCCAAGTAGCCTCTTCAACCTTGTGGTTCCTCCATAGAACCTTTACCAAAATGCATCCAACCGATGACCTATAGATCAAAGATTTTAATAGGGACCTCGTCATAGGACAGGGAATCTGAAATACCAATAACCTTGATAGGCATAATTTACGACGAATCACCCACACACTTACTTAACACAAAAACATGGAACACTGGGTAAATGAAGCTCAAAATAGAAGGCAACTCCAACTCATACGCAACATTGCCAACCTTTCTCAAAACCAAGTACGAACTAATATACCGAGGAACTAGCTTCTCCTTCTTCCCAAACCGCATCACTCCCTTTATGGGAGATACCTTCAAGAACACCCAATCCCCAACCTCAAACTCTAACTTACTACACCTCACATCTGCATAGGACTTCTAACAACTTTGTACAGCTTTAAGCCTATCCTGAATCATCTTCACCTTCTCCATGGCTTGGTGAACCCAATCCGGGCCAAATATCTCCGCCTCACAAACATTAAACCACCCAATAGGAGACCTACACCTCCTACCATTCAAGGCCTTAAACAGAGCCATACCAATGCTAGAGTGGCAGCTATTATTATATGCAAACTCTATAAGAGGAAAATGCTCAACCCAACTACCACCATAGTCAATCACTCAAGCTAGAAGCATATATTCCAATATCAGAATAGTTATTTCTACTTACCCATCCGGATGCGGGTGGAAAGCAATACTAAGGCTCGCCTTGATACCCAAACCTTTCTGAAACGACCGCCAAAAGTGCAATGAAAACTGCATACCATGATCTGAGATAATAGAAAAAGGTACCCCATTAACTTCACAATCTCTTAGAGGTACAACCTTGCGTAATCCTTTACCTAAAAATTAGTCCTCGCTAGTAAAAAGTTAGCAAACTTAGTCATTCTATCAACGATAACCCAAATAAAATCAAACTAATTTCGAGACCGGGGAAGACCGGTAACGAAATCCATGTTGATCACTTCCCACTTTCACATAGAAAACTCAATTTCTTGATATAACACTTTGGGCCTCATGTGCTTAACTTTCACTTGTTGGCACACCATGCACTTAGCCACAAAACTAGCCATATCACACTTCATATTGCTCCACAAATACATCCCCTAAAGGTCCTAATACATTTTTGTCAATCCAGGATGAATAGTGTAGTGCAACTGATGTGCCTCAGCTAAGATCCTCTCGTGCAATCCATCCACATCCGGAACACATAATCTTTCTTGGTACCACAAAGTACCATTACCACTAACCTCAAAAGCCATTACTTTCTGTCCATCTATATCACCCTTGATCCTCATCAATATAGGATCTAACACTTGCTTCTCTTTCATGTCAGCACCCAGGGATGAATTCGCCACCTCCTTAACAAACACACCACCATCCCCAGAGTCCAAGAGGGGAACTCCAAGGTTAAATAAATGGTGAACATCTTTCACCAATTCTCATTTTTAATCATCGACATGAGCTAGAATCTCCATGGATAACCTGGTAAGAGTATCAGTAACCATTTTAGTTTTACCTGGATGGTAGTGAAGACTCATATCATATTCCTTGAGCAGCTCAAGTCATCTCCTTTAGTTGAGGTTAAGCTCTTTCTAGGTAAACACATATTGCAGGCTATTATGATTTAAAAAGATATCCACATACACTCCATACAAAATAGTGATGCCAGATTTTCAACGCGAACACCACAGCCAATAGCTCCAAGTCATGAGTCGGATAATTTTTCTCATGCACCTTCAACTATCTAAAGGCATAAGCTATTACCTTATCATGCTGCATCAAAATACAACCAAGCCCCACACGAGACACATAACAATAGACTACAAAAGCATCAAGGCCTTCAGGCAATATCAAGACCGGTGCCGAAGTCAACTTATCATTCAACTTCTTAAAACTACCATCACAAGCATCAGACCATAAGAACTTTATCTTCTTCTGAGTTAACTTAGTCAACGGTGTAGCTATAGTCGAAAAACTTTCCACAAACCTCCTGTAGTAACTAGCTAAACCCAAGAATCTTCGAATATCAGTTGGAGTTGTGAGTCTAGGTTACTTCTTAACCATTATAACTTTTTGCAGATCGACCATGATCCCTTTACTTGAAATGACATGTCCTATAAAAGTGACAGCGTTCAACAAAAATCCATATTTTGAAAATTTGACATACAACTGTTGCTCCTTCAGGGTCTGCAACACAATGTAGAGGTGATCAACATGATCCATCTTACTCTTTGAGTACACCAGAATATCATCTAAAAAAGATGATGACTAACAAATCAAGAAACTGATGAAACACTCTATTCATCAAGTCTATGAATGTCATCGAGGCATTGGTCAATCCAAAAGACATAACCAGAAACTCAAAATGTCCATATCAGGTACGAAAGGTAGTCTTAGGAATATCCACCTCCCTAATATTTAGCTGATGAAACTTGGACCGAAGATTAATCTTGGAGAAATACTTAGCACCCTGAATTTGATCAAATAAATCATTTATTATTGGAAGAGGGTACTTATTCTTTACCGTCACTTTATTCAATTGTCGATAATATATATACATCTGAAGAAACCATTTTTTATGCATAAATAACACTGGTGCACCCCACCGAGACACACTAGGATGGATGAAACCCTTGTCTAAAATATCCCTTAATTTCTCCTTAATCTCCTTTAACTCAGCCGGAGTCATTCTATATGGGGAAATAAAAATAGGACATGTGCCCAGAACAAGATTAATCCCAAAATCAATCTCCCTATCGGGAGGGACACCAGGAAGATCGTTAGGGAAGACCTTAAGAAATTCATTCACCACCGAGATAAAATGTAAAGAATGAACCTCCGAGTTAGAATCTTTAACCCAGACAGATGATAGAGACACCTCTTGGAAATTAATCTCTGAGCTCGAAAATATGATATGAACCTCCCCTTAGAAGCTAGGGAACCACCCTTCCACTTAATAATCGATTTATTAGGGAATTTAAAAATGACCTTATGTGTCCGACAGTCTAGAGAAGCATAGTACGAGTACAACTAATCCATTCCCAATATGAAACCAAAATCAACCAGGTCTAACTCAAACAAATCCACCAAAGTCTCCTGACCACCCAAAGATACCATACAACCCCTATAAACTCTCCTGGTAACCACAGAGTCACCCACCAAGGTAGAATAAAAGGGTTTGCATTACACTCGAGACCAAAACCAAAATGCACAGCCATAAATGGGGTCACATATGAAAGAGTGGACCCTGGATCAAGTAAATAGTACACATCATGAAAAAAGTGTTTTAACATACCAGTAAAGACGTCAGGTGATGCCTCAAACTTGTGACGAGTATTGAGAGCATAGAATTGATTTCGACTAGTGTCGGAGCCAGATGGTGCACCCTTTGGTGCCAGAACTAAAAAAGAGGCAACCAAAACCTTATTTGCCCTAAAAGCAATCTTAGCCACTGGACAGTTTCTAAGAATGTGCCTTAGCTGACAACAGTTCAAGAACTTATCCTTTCTTTCGTCATAGTAACCCTAATGTAATCGACCATAAAATCTATAGAAAGGATAGGATGGAGCTGATTGGGCCCTACTAACTTGAGATTAGGCACCCTGTACCCTATAATTATTGCCACCATGAGAATGATTATCATCCGATGGCTTTGGGTAAGGAGCACTAGCTATCGAGTAAGACCCAGAATTGCCCCACTACTTTTTTGAACATTTTCCACTATCCCTGCTACTCTGTTGTTGGCCACCACCCTTATCAGAAAATCAAAACTTTTTACTCTACCTCTCCCCTATCTCCGCCTGCTTCTTCATCTCTTTCTCAACCTACTGTATGTACACCACTAATTTGGAGATATCCATGTCCTTATTCAATAAGGTAGACTTACTCACCAAAATCAAATTTTGGGATAACGCAAAAGGGAACTTTCTCATTCTAGCCCTTATGCTAGAAATGAACTCTGGAGCATACTGACATCTGGTGAAACTTCAAGGTATACTGGAGCATACTGAGACAACTGGTGAAACTTCAAGGCATACTCCTTGACTGACATCTTACATTGATTCATGTTGACAAACTCTTCTGCCTTTGCCTTCCTCAACTCTTGAGGAAAGAATTAGTCCAGGGAAAGCATTAGAAAAATTATCCTACGGGGCTGATTCAGCACCGTTAACCCTCGACTGGTCCCATTCTCGTACCACTGATAAGCCACATCTTTCAAATGGTAGGCATCAAACTCTATGCCCTTTTTATTAGTGGTATGCATAACACGAAAGATCTTTTCCATCTCATCAAAAAAAAATTAAGGATCCTCTTCAGCCTTAACTCTAGTAAAGGTTAAAGGGTTCAACCTCATAAACAGGACAATCCTTGTGGCCTCAAAACATGAAGTAAAAGAAGCACCACGCTCAACCTGAGAGGCTACCAACTGTGCCAACATATGAAAAGACTAACAAAACTTAGCATTTGTCACATCAACTTAAGGAGCTCGAGAAGGATTGGAGAGGACCGGTAGAACTCCAGAAGGGCAGTCAAGAACTAGACCCCTAGATTAGATCTAGACCCCAAAAGTAGAACGTGTCTCATCAATATTATCTTCAAGTAGGAGAGATGAATTTTCATGAACTTCAGATTGTCTGGGAGACATGATCAGAAAATTAAACAAATGGGTATTAGAGAATATTTCAGGACCTTAGGCTCTATAGGTCAAAAATAGAAGACAAGAAATAGAAATATTCCTAAATTCCTCGTAGCCTTTCCCTTATGAGTGTGGTGCATTACACATACTTAAAAGAGACTCTACTCGACACAACTTTGTGGACTCCCAATTGACCATGAACCCTGAGCTATGATACCAATCTGACATGACCCAAACCAGGGCCTAGTCATATCGGGTATCTCAATTCCAACAAGGACTGGAGACCAACCCCAATACCCTATCATTAACCACCCTACACCCCAATTAAATAAATTTCGATATATATAACAAGATAGAACAATAATAATCAAAAGACTAGAAAGTAAGTCTCTAACCATATCCAAACAGTCACAACTAAAGATCTAACCAATCCCAACCCCAATGCCAATACCAATACCAATGCTAATACTAATACCTATACCACTCGTGCCCATAGTAGTCCGACAAAGCCTCTAAACATAATCAAAAGATATTCGGTCGGGACATGTCCCCGACCATAACCAAAATCAAAACCAAAGAAATAATAGTAATGAAAAGAAGTCCATAGCATAAAATGGAGTCTTTTAGAGTGTGGAAGCTCGCCACTTCAATCTGACTCAAAGTTTTCCCCGAATCCAAGTCAATGACCAAAAGAAATGGTAGTATGGCCGGTTCTTGTATTGTGTAGGGATACAAAATTTGAAGACAGTTAGTGGAGTGAATGCTAGCATATAACTCAGGGATAAAGATAAAATAATTCAATCATTTAAAACTAAATCAAATAACCATATGCAATCATATATATACATATATATATTATTTTGGCATAGGGAACACGGTTTAACATGCATTTCAAATCTTAACCTGGATTGTGTAGCTTAACCGTCATAAAATCCACCCACGGGCTATATGGGTTCAGCTCGCCTATTGAAAAGGGCCCGGTGCATGTTAGCCGCATAAACTAAGGGTATCAAAGAAGATTATTGAATGCCCCAACCCCATGTCAAACTAAGATACAATCATATCAATAGTGTGAACCACGCACACAGGTCATCAAGACAAAACTTCATGACAGCAATCACGAGTTTCCAGTGTCCGTTCTTCAAACCTATACCTACGGCTAGCTATCATTACCCCTATTATTGTGCAATTAAAACCTTTATCACATAACCAAACCACCAATTCTAGGAATCAATTATTAAGGCATTAATAAGCGGTATCGTCATACCGACTATAGCTTACAAGCAATGTCACCAGCCAATACTTAGGGGAATATTTCATACCCTGTAGACTCCATTATTAAAATTACTAGGGGGGTTCCTTCATACCCCACAATATTTCTAGAACTAGCCTTAAACATTTAACAATTCATGCATTAGTTTCAAGAAATAGTCAAACTAAACACTTCGGGGATTCCAATGTACCCCTAGTTCAAATTCCCACCTTTCTCAAAACTACTAACCAACTTTGCCAAACAAAGTTGGGGTTATAGCCACTTAAATAGTCACAAGTTTAAAGCAATTTACCATTATCAATTTCAACCACCATACCCATGCAACCACAAACCATAATTAAAATAAGGAAAATAATAATTAAACCATGAGAAATAATATTCATCCATGAACAACCAAAACCCCAACCATTATTTCAAAACCATAATAATACAATAAAAACCATACATTAAAACATAAGACTTGAGTAAAATAACAATGAGGGAGGAGTAACATGCCTTAGACACCACGAAGCACGGAGAGAAATTTTCTCGAAAGCCTTAATTGACTAGCTTGATGAAACCCCGGCTTTTGCTTGAATAGAGAGTTTAAGAAAAAATTTGAGAGTGTTTTAAGGAGAATAATATGCTAATGAAGTCCCAAATGATGTTATAAGTTGTGGTATCAAAGGGACTTAAAAGGGAAAAATGTCCAGAATGCCCCATCTTAAAAGTTGTAACCAGGTTGCATATAGTTATGAGTCGACCCCTTGACTCGTGACCACAACCTACGACTCATACCCTTGAGTCGTCACCAAGACAATGAGTTAGACACCCATACATAGTCCACCGTACAACTCGATGATTTCACCCGTGACCTGACCATACAACTCGTATGGTCTAGTCAAATCCAAGACAGAACCCAAGGTATTAGACACTGGACAATATACAATTCAACCCTACCACTCGTAACCAATCCACAGGCTCTTAGTGAGCCACTAGTACTCAGAGCTAAGCCACTAAGTTACTGATTTGATTAAGGATCATCATAATGACTCGTCACCACCCCTAATGACTCGTGCCACCAAGTTATTACCCAGATCAAAAAACCAACTACTATCTACTGGACAACTAACGCCTAGGGTCAACCTGACTCGTACACACACCATTTAACTTCTATAATGAGTCATTACTAGGACAGTGAGCTTAAAGAATAAGAATTTTTCAAGGTTGGAAATCCATAGTATTTCATGATGATGATGATGATGTTGATGCACCAGGTCGTTGCACAACCTCCGAGATTATTGACAATCCCCATATACACCTACAGAGCTAAAGCTTCTCGATATAGAACCCATAGGGGGTTCATCAACTAGTATACAATCCACATTTCTTATATCTCTTTTTTAGCACATCCCTTGGAAAGGGTTTTAGAAGGTGTTACAATATCTCCTCCTCGGCACTTTATTCAGGAAGGGTTTTATAAAAGGTGTTGTCAGTATTTCTTAGATGTTGTCAAGGTGGTACCAATGTTTCATGAATAAATATCATACG
The DNA here is from genome assembly GCF_002878395.1 of Capsicum annuum. Lineage (NCBI taxonomy): Eukaryota > Viridiplantae > Streptophyta > Magnoliopsida > Solanales > Solanaceae > Capsicum > Capsicum annuum. Next base: position 142,142,630 of record NC_061117.1, on the reverse strand, counting down.
AGGATGCAATGCCCATAACCAATCACAATGATATATTTCCACGACCAACCATAAATATACATTTCCACAACCATGTGAGCCAATATTCACTCATTATTTTTGTTTCATCCATAAATTTTCACATGTCTCATATAACAATGAGTATGAATATATCATAATTCACTAATGGAACCACATTAGGCATTTCAATAACACAATATAATTATTCACATATATTCAAGGCTATTAACATCACATAGGACCTCACACGGTCACACGTATCACATAATATCTCAATTTCAACAATTACAGTAATATAGGCTCCCAAATGGTCATAACACATGGATAGCCATTTTTCATAATTAGTTCCCACTTTACTTAGCTCAAAATAATATGATTCTGGAGGGTTAAAATGGCCAAAATTGGGATTTAGAATATAGCCAAAACATCAACGGAATCGACCAAGTTGAAGTTGATTTGAGGTAAAATTGATATGAATTAATTTTCTAATCAATTAATCAATCAAACTTTTTAATTTAACAAAGTAAAATAGTTACTTTAAAAATTAATTATAATAATATAACTATATATTACTTAACATGCATTTTGTACCATCATTTACTACTCAGCTCAGTCTGAAAAAATTAAGTCATAACCTACCTCAAAAGTCAAAATACCGCAATTAAGACTTTTCTCCCAAAGTCTTACTCCTCACGAACGGTCTCGAACTCCACTAAAAATAACAAATATGAAATCTATGCTTTAAAATAAAACCAATGACACCCATATTAACTACTTTTGGTTCGATATCAAAATGAACCCCCGTAATGAGTTTTCAAAAAGAAAGGGCAAAATCATAACTTTACTTCAAAATAGATTTTCTATATTTTAGAAACCTACAGATTAAAACTCAAGCCAAATCAAGTAAGAAAATAAGGTTCAAATCAAAGAAAAATTATTTTAAAGCTTTATCGGGTAAAATTTTTGAAATCTAGGTTAAAATCAAGAATCGGGATTGTTTTGAAGGTTAAATTAATGAAAAACTAGTAATTATATGATTAAAATATTATTCAAGTGAAAAGGAGTGAAATTAGGGTTTAAAATTAAGCTCTAAGATTTTTGAGATTTTTAGAAATTAATCAAGAAATGACTAAGAAAAAGATGAATTCTTATCAAGGTGAAAGAATGGACAAAATAGGCCCAAAAAGGGAATAAAAGTCTGCTATATATTGCAGAAAAATCTGCACTATAGCAGATTTTTCTAAGTCCTAACGGACTTCGAGGGGTGCTCGGGATTCGTTCTGAGTTTGATATATGCAAACGAACTATGTAACCACACTAAATTAAATGCTTGGAACTCAATGGTGATATCAGATTTTTGAAAAATATCATTTTCACAGAGTTGACCACCAAAACCCAAAATTATATTTTTCCAAATCGAGGGCCAAAATGAGATTTAAAAGCCATAAAATCACACCAAATATGTTACCACCCTAAAATCGACGTTTTGGATCTATTGGCGAAGTCATATTTTCCATCTGAGGTCTTTTTGGCCAAATATGGGTCCCACACTTATATTTCTAATTTTCCAACTTTCCGACTAATAGGTCAAAATGAGCTCGGGTACATCGGGACTCGAACAAAAGCTCTACCTAGCATAAAATCGATATTCCGAAGTTGTTGGCTTAGTTCGCTGAGTCATCCATCCCACGGATCAAAAAATATCTACATAAGTTCAAAATAAGGCTCTCGAAGTCATCAAAAATCATAATATCGCATAAATGGTACCAAAATGCATCGGAAACCATGTCAATTACCTCCACACCCCAGAAATACCATAATGCAACTACGGAAAGGGATAAAACAGTCAAATCACACAGAAATACACAATTCACATATTTCATAAAAAAAGTTGGTTGTTACGTCTACCACTAAAAATCTAGTTCGTCCTCTAACTAAGGCAAAGAAATACCTAAATCAATGAAGAGTAGGGGATAAGAGCTACACATATCAGACCCGAGCTCCCAAGTAGCTTCATCTATAGGTTGATATCACTACTGGACCTTAACCATAGGGATCACTCTAGAGCGTAACCGCTAAACATCCCTAGCCAATATAGAGATCGACTCCTCAACAAAAGACAACCACTCATCTAACTGAACTGACTCCTAACAAGTAACATGAGACTCATCCGGAATGTAACGGTGAAGCATAGAAACATGAAAAACTGGATAAACAGCTAATAGATCGGGCATAACGCCAACTCATAAGCCATTTTACCAACAGCTTTTAGAATCTCAAATGAACTAATATGCCTTTTTTCCCAAACCTCATTACACCCTTCATGGGTGAAACTTGAAGGAAAACATGATCACCAACACCAATTCTCAAGACATGAAGTCTACGATTGGCATAGCACTTCTGCCTACTCTAAGCTATTCTAAGTCTATCCGGAATGACCCAAACTCTATCAAAAGACTCACGAACCAAGTCCATACCTTGAGGTCTCACCTCGGACATCAAACTAACCCACTAGGGAGAGACAACGCCTACCATACAATGTCTCGAAAGGATCCATGTCGATACTGGAATAACAGTTATTGTTATATGCAAACTCAGCTAAAGCCAAATATTGCTCCCTCTAGCCACCAAAATCCATCACGCATGTGTGGAGCATATCCTCAAAAACTTGGACAGTCTGCTCTGATTGGCTATCAATCTGGGGGTAAAACTTTGTGCTAAGATCAACCCAAGTACCCAACTCGTCCTGAAAAGTCTTCTAAAAGTGAGATGTGAACACAGAACCATTATCTAAAATAATAGACACCATGCAGACGCATAATCTCACGAATGTAGATACAGGTAAACCTCTCAGCACTGAATAAGACCTAAACTAGGATAAAAAAAAGTTGATTTGGTCAATCGATCCATGATGACCCAAACACTGTTAGAACTATAAGATGTACGAGGCAAACCAGTCACAAAGTCTATGGTGATCCGTTCTAACTTCTACTTGGGAATGGGTAACCTCTGAAGTAATCTACCAGGTCTCATATTCTCAGACCTTACCTGCTAACAACATAGGCACTGAGCCACTAAATCTGCTATATCTCACCTCATACCACCCCACCAGTAGTGTTGCTCAAATTATGATATATCTTAGTCATACCTGGATGGATAGAATTTTCAGAACAATAGGCCTCCTCCAAGATCAACCTAATACAGTCACCCACTCTCAGCACATGAACTCGGCCTCCAATCTGATAGACTTTATCTTAATCAAGTGAGGCTTTCTTAGCCTCTGCACTCAACACTTTATACTGAATCAACCTTAATCCAACATCATCAAGCTGATGAGCTCGAATCTGCTCCATCAAAGAAGAACTAGCCTCCATAAATGCCAAAACATGCCCAGGTGTCAAAATATCAAGCCTAACCATCTGGTTAGCTAAAGACTGAACCTCTAATGCTAAAGGCCTCTTTTGGATCAAAAGATGTGCCAAGCTACCCATGCTAGTCAACTTCCTGCTCAAGGTATCCACAACTACATTAGCCTTGCCCAGATAATAGAGAATTGTCAAGTCATAATCCTTAAGCAACTCCAGCCAAATACGCTGCCTTATATTAAGATCTTGCTAGGTAAAGATGTACTGAAGGTTGCGATGATCTGAGAAGATCTCATAATGGACTCCATACAAGTAATTCCTCCATAACTTTAAGGCAAACACAATTGTGCACAACTCTAGATCATGGTTAGGATAATTTCTCTCATGAGGCTTAAACTGACGAGATGCATAAGCAATCACCTTACCGTCCTACATCAATACGGCACCTAACCCAATATCTGAAGTATCACTAAATATGTTTAAACCCACGCCCTCCCTATCCAAAGTCAAGATAGGAGTTGAAGTCAACAAATCCTTGAGCTTTTGGAAGCTCACCTCACAAATATCAGAGCACTGAAAGAAAATCTTTTTCTGAGTCTACTTAGCCAAAGGAGCTGTAATAGAAGAAAAACCCTCAACAAAACACTGATAATGGCCTACTAAGCTAACAAAACTCCGAATCTCAGTGGGCAAAGTAGGTCTAGCCAATCACAAACTTCGACAATCTTTTTTGGATCAACCATAATACCTTCCTTAGTCACCACATAATCCAAGAAAGAAAAAGACTCTAACCAATATTTGTACTTAGAGAACTTGGCATACAACTTTTCATCTTGCAATCTCTAAAGCACAATCTGCAAATTCTCCTCATGCTCAGCCTCACTCTTGGAATACACCAAGTGATCACCTAAAAATACAATAACAAAGGAGTCGAGATACAACCACATACCCAGTTCATCAACTCCATGAATGTAGAAGGGGCATTGATCAATCAAAAGGACATGACCAAGAACTCATTATAACCATATCAAGTCTGAAAAGTTGTCTTCAGAACATCCAAGGCTTTAATCCTCAACTGGTTATAACCAAACCTCAAATCAATCTTCGAAAATACCACAGCATCCTATAGTTGGTCAAATAAGTTATCAATATGGGGAAAAGAATACTTATTCTTAACTATCACCTTATTTAACTCCTAATAATCAATATACATACGCATAAACCCATCCTTCTTATTAATAAAAAAGATAGGCGTACCCCAAGGTGATACATTAGATCGAATAAATCCCTTATCTAACAACTTCTGTAATTGATCCTTCAGTTTTTTTAACTTTGATGGGGCCATCCTATAAGAAAAGGTGGAAATAGGTTTGGAGCTTGACTCAATATCAATAGCAAAATCAATATCTCGATTTGGAGACATACTAGGCAAGTTCGTAGGGAACACATCCATAAACTCATGAACAACACCAATAAAATCCAAGAAAGGAGGCAAAACAACACTGGTGTCACAAATATAATCCAAGTAAGATAAACATCCACTTTCAACCAATTCATGAGCCTAAACATAAGATATAATCCTCTTAGGACCCGAATGCAACGCACCCTTCCAAGTTATCCTTGGAACACCCGGTGAAGCTAAAGTAACAGTCTTAGCATAACAATCTAGGACAACATGATAAGGAGCCAACCAATCCATACCCAAAATAATATCGAAATCAATATATCTAACACAAGTAAATCTATCAAAATCTCACACCAACAAAAGTCACAGCACAAGATCAGTACACTTGATCCACCACTAAAGAATCATATATCGGGATAAATACACGAATAGGCATGGCAAGAGGCACCTAAAAGAATCAAAACCCAGAGCAAAACACACAAATACATAGGAAAAAGTTGATTCGGGATCAAATAATATAGATGTAGGTCTAAAAAAATAGGGACGATACTTGTGATTATAATATCAAAAGCCTCTGCCTCAGGTATGGCTGGTATAGTATAGCATAACCCACGACCATTAATCGCCTGACTAGTCCCACGATTATCTATACCAGCTCTACTGCCTCTGCCCCTCGTACCTGTGGTAGTGTCCCTACCCCTCACAACTGAAATAGAAGTAGCCTGAATCACCCGACGGGGACAATCCTGGCCACATGGCCAATCTCCTCATGCACATAGCAACCTCTACGACCAATCTCAATAAAAGAAGGTACAACTGGCCCCAAACAGCCACCCTAAACTGCTGAACTAGAAGCTCTACTAACTGAACTCTATAAAGTCTCCTATATTGGCCTACCATGGTATCCACAAGAACCTCTAAAATCTCTACCTCGAGAGGTATGACTCCTGAACTCACCAAAATGCCGCACCTTCTTGGTGCCTCCCTGAGATGCACTAAGAATACCTTCTGCCATCTTAGCATGATCAACAATAATCCAAAAAGGAGCCTCAAGCACAACCATCTGAGACGTAGCCAATTGACAGGAGACATCCAAATCCTTCATAAACTTCTGAATTTTCTCAGACTCGGTGAAAATGCTATCATAGAAATATCTGAACAGGGCATAAAAGTGTGCTTCATATTGTTGAATATATGGACAGGGCATGAAAGTGTGCCTCATACTCAGCAACTATCATTGAACCCTGCTCCAAATGATCAAACTCGCCCCGCATATGGTCTCTCAAACTAAAAGGCATAAATCTCTCAAGGAAAGCCTCAGGAAACTAATCCCAAGTCATCTTGGGAGGATCACAGGGTCTACAACTGACAAGCAACCTCCACCAATCTCTCACCGTATCTCTTAATTGATAAAAAGTAGTATAAGTCACACTATCCACGCAAAAAGAATGAAACACATCTCAGAACACAAGGTATGAAAGAACTTCGCATGATAAAGAGTAAAATGAAGGAATTTTCCTAAAGGCATCCTATAGCCTCTCAAAGATAGATACAAATATCTGAGTACCGATCAAGAGACTCTATTAGACATCCCGTGCTTACACTATTGATACCAATTAAACTTGACTGCTCTGATACCAATTTGTCATGAATCAAAAATAAGGGTCATGATGGAACTTGTCATAGCGTACCTTGACAAGTAAGTCTATCACTCAAATTTATAAAAAAAGGAAAAAAAAGATAGAAATACCTAAGGTAAGGTTTCTAAAATAAAGCCGAACCATACAAGTAATCATAACAATACAGAAAAACGTTATCCAAAATATCAATCATGCTCAAAACCAGACGTCAATAGTGTAAGAACTACTAATACAATCCAAGAGTCAAATACATCAGAAAAATAACCACAAAGAAATAATATCTATCTCTAAATACTAATAAAGACATAACTAATACATAAAGATAGAGGTGAACTCCGAATGTATGAATGTCCAATCGCTACCTTGAATAATCTGAAGGCGCCCAAAAATCAACTAGTCTGAGGTGCATCTGTACCTGAAGCTGCACCAAAAGGGTAAAGTAGGAGTGAGTACGGTCCACTTATACTCAGTAGATATCATAGACCGACCGAGCAAAGTAGAAAATAAAGCATACAAAATACACACTAAGGGCATGTCACCTGCAATCAGAAAATATCCCACAACGATAGCCCACACCACTTGCACTACCAATTCTAATATATCATATATATTGCAACATCACACCAAGATAGGTCACAAGTATGTATTATATCATATATAAGTAGAATAAGGGAGAACATATATATACAAGATCATCAAATACAAGTAAAGGAAGATACAACAAATACATAGATGACAAGTCAATATGGAAATACAACACAACATAACACAATAAAGTAAGTTTAATTTATATGATGATGGTGATGATGATGATGCATGAGGTCGTCGCACAACCTCTGAGATCGTCGGACAATCCCCGTATACACTTACAGAGCTAAAGCTTCCCGGCGTAGGATCTATAGGGGGTCATCAACCCATATACAATTCACATATCTCATATCTCTTTTCCAGCGTATTCCTTGGAAAGGGTTTTAGAAGGTGTTACAATATTTTCTCCCCAGCACTTCCTTTGGAAAGGATTTTATAAACGGTATTGTCAGTGTTTTTCAGATGTTGTCAAGGTAGTATTAATATTTCATGAATGAGTATGATATGAGGATGTAATGCTCACAACCAATCACAATGAGTATTTTCACAACCAATCACAATGATATATTTACACGACCAACCATATATATACATTTCCACAACCATGTGAGCCAATATTCACTCATTATTTTTGTTTCATCCATAAATTTTCACATGTCTCATATAACAATGAGTATGAATATATCACAATTCACTAATGGTACCACATTAGGCATTTCAACAACACAATACAATTATTCATATATATTCAAGGCTATTAACATCACATAGGACCTCACACGGTCACATATATCACAAAATATCTCAATTTCACTAATTACATTACGTATAGGCTCTCACATGGGCACAACACATAGATAGCCATTTTTTATGATTAGTTCTCACCTTTAACATGCATTTTTTACCATCATTTACTACCCGTCCCAGTCTGAAAGAATTAAGCCATAGCCTAACTCAAAAGCCGAAATACCGCAATCAAGACTTTGCTCCCAAATCCTTACTCTAACTCCACTAAAAATATCAAATATGAAATCTACATGTCAAAACAAAACCAATGACACTCATGTTGACTACTTTTGATTCAGGATCAAAACGAACCCCCGAAATGAATTTTCAAAAAAGAAGGGCAAAATCATAACTTTACTTCAAAAATGTGTTCCCCATATTTTTAGGAACCTATAGATGAATACTCAAGTTCAATCGAGTCAAAAAAAGAGGTTCAAATCAATGAAAAATTATTTAAATAGTTTATCGGGTAAAATCTTTAAAATTTGAGTTAAAATCAAGAATCGGAGTTATTTTGAAAGTTAAATTGATGAAAAATTGGTAATTATAAGATTAAAATATTATTCAAGTGAAAAGGAGTGAAATTGGGGTTTAAAATTAAATCCTAAAATTTTTAAAATTTTGAGAAATTAATCAAGAAATGACTAAGAAAATGGTGAATTCTTACCTTAAATTCGTAATAGAGTCAAGAAATAGATGTTAATCTAGCTCCTCAAGCTCCTATAAGCTTCACTTTTAAGCTCTCACACTATTTTAGGGTTAAACTCTCAAGAGACAAGGTGAAAGAATGGACAAAATGGACCAAGAAAGGGGTAAAAATCTATTATTTATTGCAGAAAAATCTATACAATTGCAGATTTTTCCAAGTCATAACTTACTTCGATGGGATGCTTGGGATTCATTTAGAGTCCGATATACCCAAATGAACAACGTACCACGCTTAATTCGATGTTGGAAACTCAATGGTGATATCAGATTTTCGAAAAAACATCGTTTTCACAGATTTGGCCCTCGAAAACTGAAATTATAAATTTTCAAATCGAGGGTCGAAATAAGATTTAAAAGCCGTAAAATCACACCAAACATGTTACCATCCTGGATCTGCTGGTGAAGTCAGATTTTTCATCCGAGATCATTTCGATCAAATATGAGTCCTACACTTATATTTTTAATTTTTTAACTTTTCGACCAATAGGCCGAAATGAGCTTAGGTGCACCGAGACCCAAATCAAAGGTCTACCTAGCCTAAAATCGATGTTTTGAAGCTTCTTGCATAGTCTTTTCAGTCATCCATTGCACGAATTAAAAGATATCCATATAAGTCTAAAATAAGGCTATCAAAGACATCAAAAACCACAATATCACATAAATGGTACCAAAATGCATCAAGGACCATGACAATCATCCCTACGTCCCAGAAATACCATAATACAACTACGGAAAGGGTTAAAATATTAAAATCCCACACAATTCACATATTTCATCAAAAAGTCGATCGTTACACAATGACCTCTATTCCCATTTTTCTTTTTCTCCATTTTTTGACATTTTTCTCTCAAAAGCTTTTCAGAAAATTAAAACTAAAACCTACCAATTATTCTATAATTGTCTATACTTATTAGTCAATTAAATATAAGATGCATTGAAGACTCTAAAACTTTAATACAATGTAAAATGGGGTTTACTTTCAATTAATGTGGGAGATGAAACATATTGTAACAATTGATAAGAAGTTGAATGGGGTCTTGTCATGTGATTGGAGAATATGAAAGATCTTTTTAATCATTTAATTTTGAAAACTACTATATAAACATACCTATTCACCATATTCTTCTATATGTATGCAATTGTTCATATGAGTTATATCACATTTTATCTTTTGAACTTTCTTTTACATTTTACTTATTATTGAAATACGTTTTGAATTTTGATTTTTTTAACTTGCAGGAGTAGGGTCGAATTTAAAGTCATGAAGTAGATCTACACAAAGAGGGTCTCAAAATCGAAAAACAAGTGACATGTGTTTATTTTTTTATAATTTTTTCTTCTCAATACTTTTTTTCAGTTAATCTGTAATCATGCATCTTCTATTTTTTACACATAAATTATCAATTTTTTTCTACAAAATTTTAAGCTATTTTACTTACCAACAATAACAAGTTTCTCTTTTGTGTACATGTAGTATCTATTTTTTTATACATGTAATATAAAATATGTAAATATGTTTTACGATAAACACGATGTATGGTATATTGCAGTTACATAGGTGCAAGAAATTAATAGTTGTAATAATGTTATTATCTCATAAAGAATGATTTTGTGTACGTCTGATGTTGGTGAATGAGGATCAACTCTCTTTGCTCAAATACACTATCGTACATAAAATTTTGTAATTGTATATTAGATATATTTCAAAAAAGTGAATATTAGGCGCATCGAAATTTTAACTTTAAACATTATACTGCTATATATTATCAGTCGAGAATCTGAATGACAAATGAAGTAGTTAAGATATGATTGTTACTCATAACATGAACAACATTACAGCTGAAGTAGTTAAGATGTGACCCTAGATGAGCAAAATTATATTTTTTTCATTTTATTTTAGTTACAGATTTTCTAGCAAAACGTGTTGCATTTTTTATTTTTTTCTTTCTAATTTTAAGTTTATTATTTACATCTACGTAGCGGATCAACATGATAATTGAAAAACAAAATACTTGTGTCTTAGTAATTTTTTTGGAGTGCTTAAATAATGGTTTGAAAAAAAAAAAGAGTGCTAATCTTTCTCTCTAAAAAAATTCAACAAAGCTAATGATTTCTTTGTACTAATGATTCGAAATCGTAACAAGAATTTGAAATTATTGAGTTTTATTTCTCCAATCTGCCTACCATTTCAAATTGAAGGTACAGAATAAAAATGTAAGAACTGAAAATTGGGTGTCAAAGAAAAAACTCTCAAATAGTTTTTCGGGGATAAAATAAAAATAGTGTTGTGTATTTGAAAAGAAATTTATGAAAGATATTTTTCACAATGAATTTATTCATTTTGGAGATTTGAAGTGACACTTGTTGGACCATACACTTATTATAAACCACATAAATCTCTTCTATTGTGAAAGTATTTACATATAATCCCGTTAGATATTCTCTCTCCCTAATTAGTAAAATATACTTATAAATTAGGTATGCCCTTATACATTGCTGGAATGTATGATAAAACAGATTTGTCTATATTTATGGAAAGAGAAATTAGATACTATCTTTCTCTACCTTAATTAACGTCATTAATTACCTATCATTATGTGGTGTATGATTAAATATAGTAACTGAAATTTAAATTCAACAAAAATCTTAAACATCACTGTTAATTGTTCTCATTGCTGAATTACGTTCTTAAAAAAAACCATCGTCTTCTTTCTTCAATTCTCAAAAAAAAAAATATGAAAATCCCTGTATTGTTGCATCATTTCGATATTTGGGAGTCGAAAATTGTTTATCAATTCTATAAAAGTGATGCAATTATTGTTTCGAAAGGTATAATCTTTTTGAAATTGATTGCTACGATCGCGATGGAATTGAATATTGAAGAAGTTTGTAAAAAAATCAAAGTAAAATACATTATTGAAGGTAATTCTTCTCCCATTATCATAAGGAATAAAAATGGAGTGAGGGTTTACATGGAGTTAAAGAAATAATTTTCGGGATTTGTCAATATGGTATTTCATGTCCTGAAAAAATAAAAGCAGACTCAAATTAAGAGAGAAAAAGATAGCAGCAAACTGATACGTATTAAAGATTACATTATACAACAGTTGCACATGTATCTGGGTACATTATACATTTAAAAATAATTTGCAGTAATGTATAATGTCATACTATACATTTAAGTATTAACATTAAACATGTATACTTTTGTATCCTTATCAGAAGGTCTAATGAAAACTTATACAATATTAATACTTTCTAATTGTATATACCAAATAATACATAAAATGCCTCTTAAATGTAATGAGAACTTCTTAATGTATAACATAATAAAATATATAGCAGAAAAATTATATTATACATTAGTCTTCCAAAAATAACTAATGTACAATGCCTGATATATTATAATTTATACATAAAAATATAATCTTCCAAAATGTATAATATCACACTATACATATAAAATATTCACCTTATACATTAATTATCTACAAGATTATAATAATTTTAAGGAAGAATAGTGTTATTGTAACATTACATTGGCTACACGATAATAAGGAAAAAGAATGATTCAATTTCCTTTATTACGTGAATTGAAAGTGTACATCTTCAATTTCAATTAT